>NW_015150607.1:874553-879624 GCF_000732505.1 Cyprinodon variegatus
TAACTTCCTGTTGTTATGAATATTTGAAAGAATGGCGGCTCATCCTATTTTTTGGTTTCATTTTGGGCCAGCTTCTTCTTTACTCATTCTTTCCCATATATCACTGTTAATAGATTAGACGTGGCTATTTGGAACTGCCTAAAAATAATATTATTCCAATTATTTTTTCTATGTTTCTTGGTTACTATTTTTGTGTCTGAAAATGCAGCAGCTGCATTTTACGTTCGGTCTGGCAGATTTTATTTGAAATATATTTTTTAATTATTTCAATAAGATAGTTTGATAGATAGTTTTTTTTTTTATGTATGTGATCACTGATAAATGTTTATTTGTGGTACTCTGTTCTGGGTGACTCATTAGAACATTAATTTTGGGATGATTAAAAACTGTGAAAAATCTCATTTAAATTATATAGTTTTTCTTACCCTAACCTGTGCATGTTTTTGCAAAAATGCTGGGTAGTCCCACTATGTCTGATCTATTTGACCTAGTGCACCAATCTGTGTGTCCTGGGAAATGCATTCAAAACAAGGACATATTTCTTTTAAACCAAAATTCTCAACATACCTGCTTCCTCTAAACTGGGAGCCCTGTTTAACAGGTAGTAAAGGACGTACTCATCAATGTGTTCAAGGAGGCATTATGAGGTTAATTTCTTGTGTTTAAGGAGATAATTTTCATTTCATCAATTAGAAACCAGGTTTAGTCTTCTTTCAGGCAATCGGAGTGATATTTCTACCAACATTCAGATGACATTTTTATTCCTGTGGACATAGTGCAATATCATCTCTAGCTCAGCCTTACCAACAGCTCTTTTCATTTGTCCTGTTCAGATAATGCTTATAATTCATGCCAATTATCAATATTTCTTAGTGGGCCCCACTTTTGATTGAAAGGAAAAGGTTTGTGCCCTCTCTAACCATTCGGTTTCACAGTTGAACAAAAAAATGCCCAGTGAACAATGACACAATGTTGAATGTCACATGCAGTTAAACTTTATTGAAATTGAAAATACAGCCTCCTTAAAATTACAAAACTACTAAGTTTTTGCTTTGATTTTACTTAGTAAATAATATCAACATTACCCATGACATATGTTTTTGATTACTTATAAAAAATTGGTCATTTATCTCGTTAATTTCTACAATGATCCTGCTGCAATTTTACCAAGCCCTCCCTGGGTATTGTGCTCCCTAAATTATTGGAACATTTACCAGAAATTGTTTTGATTATAGCATTCTGTCTCTTGAAATAGACATCTACTTGCATGTGACTTTCAGGACTTGATAATAGTATGCAAGTCAGGTTGTATTGTACAAATGTAAGCTGCATCAGTCAAATAGTTTTTTATTTTATAATTCCTTGCTTTTCTTTTTTGCAGTTGCCATTTTACAGCTTAAATTAGTCCTTAAAAAATGTTAATTACAATAGAATCTGAAAGTACCATACCATACCATACCATACCATACCATACCATACCATACCATACCATACCATACCATACCATACCATACCATACCATACCATACCATCTTTATTATAAAGCGTTTTATACACCGACCACAGTGCTGTACACAATCAAAATATACAATGCAATTATAAAATAGAAATTATTAAAAATAAATACATATTAATATTCAGACACAATAAAAAAATTGAAACCTCTTAGATGCCAAAAGCCAAAGAAAGAAGATGGGTCTTAAGAAGAGACTTAAAATGGCAATTAAATGATTAACATC
Organism: Cyprinodon variegatus; assembly: GCF_000732505.1. Lineage (NCBI taxonomy): Eukaryota > Metazoa > Chordata > Actinopteri > Cyprinodontiformes > Cyprinodontidae > Cyprinodon > Cyprinodon variegatus. The sequence goes on from NW_015150607.1 coordinate 876,293, forward strand.
AGAAGCCAGCTAATAGCTATTTAAAAAAAACAAAAAAACGAGGCAGTACTTCTGATGGCTTTCCATTGATCTTTATAGTTTGCCTCTGAGTAAATTAAAAATATTGAGTCTTAGCTGTACTATGGATCAAAGGCTGGAATATTTCTGCAGAGTTTAACCAAATGCACCATGGGCATCACTAACTTAATTTGTTCTATCCACCTGGTTCTTTCCATGAAGATATTTTTATTATATAGTTGATTCAAATTAATCTGATCACGGATATCTCTTTGTGTTATGAAACAGCCTCCACTGCAGATATACTAGGGCTCCTTTAATCTTATTAATGTCTCATTTTCATTTTCTGTTTGGCAGAGGGCAGCATCCCCAGTCCTCCTCTGTGCCCTCCCTCATGGTTTGCCTGTGATGGAGGGGAGTGTATCGAGGAGAGCAAAGTGTGTGACTTCACAACACACTGTCCCAATGGAGAGGATGAAGCCAGCTGCCGTAAGAACCACTTTACGAAGCTGCACCAGGAAAAAAAATCCCATTTTAGTCCCACTGAGAGATGATTTTAGATGTATCATCTATTAAAAAAGCTGGCATGTTCTGATATTAGTTTGTATTGGATTGAAATGTTTCAGCAGTCTTTCTGCCGCTGCAGTCAAGAAATTGATTTTTTTTTTTTTTTAAAGAAAATGCTGTTAAGGACAGAAAAGACTGTATCTTCCTCAAGTGCTGATTGTTGTCTCTATGTCCAACTGTATCTGTTGCTGTACCTTTACTTTTTGAACTAGAGGAGTCCTTCATGCTGTTCAGTACAGGTTACAAACTGATTAGATTTATAAGTGTTCTTCAATCAGCCACATATTAAATTATAAAACTACTTTATCAGCTCTACGCCTGCTAAGGGTTTCAGATTTCAAAGTACTGCAGATGCAGCCAAATGAAAGCTTTTCAGAGTAGAAGATGTGAGTTAAAAATCAACTGATTTCTCTTTTTATTAACCACATCTTCTGTTTTTATTGTAAGTTAAAATACAGTGTAAACATGATGGCAACCATTCACTTATATTACATTTTACTTTCTTTATTTGCTGGCCACATCTACAATGTTGTGCATTTTTTGTGTGCACGGCATGTGCAAATGTAATAAAGTTTATTCAGTTACAGAATAGGTGCAGATTATTACAAAGCACCAATCTGTACTCAGCTACAGAGACCTGTGGTTATTATTGGTTTCTTTCCTCCTCTGATTAGTTTAGACTGAAGCTTTGTTCAAGCCAACAACTTCATCACAAAGACGAGAAAATTCTGCAAAGTTTACTTTGAACACTTCATTAGCAAACAGTTAGTGAATAAAACGTCACCTCCTAAACAATTAGGTCCAGCTGATTCAGTTTATAACATACCAACTAACAATGTCAATCTTCAGAGAAACAGCAAATGAATCAAATTAAGTCAGATCAGGTAAAAACTGTATTTTAAGCTATCCAGAGGGACAATATCTCTGCAGTTATTTGGTTTTCTTCCATTTCAGCCTCTGAATGTAACTTTGAAAACGGTTCATGCGGCTGGTATGAGCTCACTCCTGGAGATGGTTTTGACTGGATCAGAGGCTCATCTGACAATGTACCACCAGACTACTATGATCACCCACCACTACTGGACCACACCACTAACGACACTAACGGTAGAGAAAACAACGAGAACATCCACACGTATGACACATGCTACAAATAAAGAGAAATTGTACCAAGTGCATGGCATCCCGACCAGATATACTAGAAAGATACATTATTTAAAATCTACATCTGAAAATAGTATTTTGTTAGGTAAAATTGTTGTTTTTTTCCTTTTTTTAAATAGTCAAACAATAAATCTCTGCAAAGTATATCTCCTTCATTCATCACAATATTTCATCTATTTATTTGGCTTCATTACATCTTCCTGCTTCTTTCCTAAACAGAGACGACAGCTTAACAAGTCCTGTTAAAGCAAACAAGCAACATCTGTTGTTTTAGTCATGTTAAAGCAATCTGTTGGAGATTTTTATTTTTTGTGGAGCCTGCAGACAACATAAGATACAGTATTTATTTAACACTTCGAATATAAATATATTTTTTAGAATATACTGTAAAAAAAGTATCATGTTCTATAGCTATCTTCTGCTGCTTAATTATTTTCATACAAACAAAAAACTACAGAAAATTACTAAGTTTTCACAATGTTGTGGTTTAAGCAACAGATAAAATATTCTGATATTAGCACTGTAGCACAGCTCACTTTTACAGCCAGTTAGAAACAAGACTTTTAAAACTGGCTCACCCATGGCTGTTGCTAACAATTTTAAAATAACATTACAGAAAAGCAAAGTTTTACAGGATATTTGGAAAACAGCAGTTTAAAGCCAGTTCCACACTTATTTTGCAGGCTACAAGAGGATGTTAAAAAATAGCATAGCTGGCTTTCAGAGCAATCAGGGGAAAAAAGGTTCTCCATAGGCTGGGACTTAAAAGCCTATAGTTATATACTATAGAAAAATTGTTGATAATCATCATTAAACGTTAGGAAAGCAAGAGTTTGAAGCCAGGTCCCCATTTATTAATGCATACTAGTTTAGCACTAGCCTGCAAAACAGCAAGCAGTTATAACCAGTAAGAAGTGGCAGCTTATAACAGTTAAAAAAAATTATATATATATATATTTGCATTGAAATACAGCAGTGGCGCCAGTAATCTAAACAATTTATGGAAAAATTGGAAGCCCTCCCGAAATGCAAATAGTGCTCAGCTTTGAAGGGAGTTTTCACAACCATGTGCAGTGATACCCACAGCACATTCAGCTGATGTTTATATATTATCTCATTCTCAAATCAAGGAATAGTGGGATTAAACAAAGATTTTTTATGAAGAGTCTAAGATTTTTATGAGCATCCATAGATACAACTAAGGATGTGCTGTCACCATGGCAACTTTGATATGAACACTAAGGGGAGGGTAGAAAGCGGATCAGTCAGGCAAATGCATTAAAATGGATGAATTCGAGGTGTGAACAAAGTTATTTGTAAACAAACTGTGTAGTTTGAAATCATTTATTCTGTCAAAAATATTAATTTTATGTAGTTCAGTAAATAAAGGATATTAATGAAGGTATCTGTTACTGCAGGTCATTTCATGTTTGTTCTGAAAAACAGCAGCAGTCTCTATCCAAAAGCTGTTCTCAGAGGTCCCTGGTTTAAACAATCAGCCTCAAGATGCACAGTGACTTTTTGGTGAGTGACCTGTCACATCCTTTACTCTCCATGGTTTGCTATTCTTTTTTTTTTTTTTTAATCATCTAGAGCTTTTCACA
>NW_015150607.1:879882-907618 GCF_000732505.1 Cyprinodon variegatus
TTTTGTGGGCTGGTTATAAGTAGTCAATGGCTTACCTGAAAAGTAAGAAAAAAAATTTGCTCTCATTGGAAACAGTCATACTTGGACCAGTCCCTGATCACATCTTGATGTCCCTAAAAGTTTTCAAAGGGTTACTCTCTAACTATATTCACTACAAGGGGTCATCTCCCTGACATGACTTTTTGTAACTTTGGATGTCTGAAACATGGAATGTAACGAGGATGTAGATGCATGCAAGAGGAAAAACTTTAGAATCCTGGTATAGACCTTCCTGAGGAGGCTGATGATTGTGATCCCTTTATAGTTTTATACACCCTGGTAATCTTCTACAAATAGGGGGAAAAATACCCTCCCAGTCAAGGGACAAGTTGCAGCAGCTCCATAACATCCAGAGACATGAGCTATTCAGGGCAAATCTCATCCATCCCTAATGCTTTTTCAGTATGGACCACCGCTTACCCCTCCTGAGATGACAGCATGCAAATGTCCACCACAGGGTTTAGGAATTGCTGTCCTGACAAGTGCAACACCCCTTAGCGATAAGCAGCTGCATTGATAACAAAGGCAGAAAACATGATCTGCTCATGTCACCAGCCTCCCTGTGTGACACTCCTGGAAGTGAAATTTGAATATGACCTTAACTGAGGATAGATATCAGCTTTAGCTTTGTCTAGTTTCAGAAACATTAAATTAATAGACTGTTGGTTTCATCAGTCGTCAATATTATGATTTTATGTTGAGCTGCACAAAGAATAATTAATTAGGGTTAGAATTAAAAAAAATTAGACATGAGTGCTCAGTTGACAATTTTATAATACTCATTTCTTTTGATGCTCAGTTGAATTGTTTTTGCTTTTTACACTGTATTACTTTTAATATAGACAGTAATTTTCCAGGTGAACTCTGTTTTAAAGAACCCCCCCCTTTATGCTTTTAAAGTTTCTTTCATTTTACTGAGAAATGCAGTGATAAATATTAAAGTAAATATATCATGCTGAGACGGCTTTATGTCCCAAAAGCTCATAAATTAAGGGATTTATCAAATGTCTGCCTAATGGTCTTAGGAATTCTGAAAATGGAAACCTTAATAAATCCCATTTGTTCACTGCTCACATAATATGGCTGGAGATCATGCAGGATGCATTATCATAGGTAGAATCAGTAGATTACCTCAGAATGCACACCTTACCGTGGCTGGATATATTTATCAGTTTAGTTTCTGCTTCCATCTACTTCTTATCCCCTCAGGCACTATAACTCGGGTGTATCTGTGGGGGCTGCTGAAATGTCCATTCGATTCAAAGGAACTGAAAACACAACTGTCATTTGGACGACCCTGTACGATCAAGGACGACGGTGGAACCAGGTTACCGTTCAGCTGGGCCGCATCACCGAGCCCTTCCAGATTGCTCTGGCTAAAATCAGCCTCGGTGTGTTCGATGGCATCTCTGCTTTTGATGATATCTCCTTCAAGGACTGTTCGATGCCACCGGCAGTGGCTGTTTGTCCTGAGCCCACACATTTTCATTGTGTGCACACCAAAGCATGCGTGGAGCGCCTGTTTCTCTGTGACCTTGTGGATGACTGTGGGGATGGATCAGATGAAGAAGGATGTTGTGAGTATCACCACTTCTGGAAATAAGAATCAGATCTCTAAACAAATAAGCATAAATTGAAGAATGATATTTATGTAAAGCTTTGTTGAAAATATCTCTTAATTCAGACATTAGTTTTTCTTATTTTGTTTATCATTTTTTATACACAAACCTTAAAACTGATTGTTTTATCCATAAAGATAATAAAAAGATACACCAAACCTGGCTCTATAAGCGAAAAAGTATTTGCTAAAATCACTTGGATAGAACCTGGATGACAACATGAAGTAGGTTAAATATAAATAGCATCTTTCTTATGAAATGGCACTGGCATTATGATGGTATCTACTGTAGATATTTTTCCTGGATGATTCACTGTAATATGTGGAGTCATAAAAATATCTGACAGTCCGCTTTTCAGATTCTCAGATGTAGATGCTCAGAACAGAGGACCAAGTATTCAGACAGACAGATAGATTACTTAAAAGTTGGATCTGCAGGGAGCAGCTAGGGCGTCAAAGGCAGGAACATCTGAAGGAAGGAAACACAGGTTAGTGACAACGTTAATCTGACAAAGGATGATTATAAACATGTGAGTCACTAACCTGGTTTAATAGGTCAGTCGTTGCCAAGAGAATGAGGTTGGATCCAGCCAGTGGGTTGGTGAGTGTCCCAGACACAGCAGCCTCGGAGGACGGAAAACAAGCAGACCAGACCCGGGCAGATGAAGTAAGGCACTGTAATCTAGAGGGCGAAGCCAAAGCCGGGGTCGAGGATGTGCTCAGGAGTAAGACCCAGGAGATCAGAAGTCTGCAGAGGTTCAAGAGGGAAATACAGGTGGCAGGAAGCAGCTCCAAGCTCAGCAAACAGGCAGAATCAACTGTACCAGGAGTCCAAAACAGGTCAGGCAAACAGATCAGACAGGAACAGGCGGGTCCAGAGGCAGAATGTGTCAGGATCAGGCAATCAGAAAACATTTTGATACACTATAGAACTCTCTCCAAGGGCTCTAATAATCTGACACTGATGACTCGAAGCAGGCAGGTTAAATAGAGGCTAGAACAGGTTGATCAGATGAAAGGTAATAAGAAATCAGGTGGAGCTGGGCAGGTGAATGAAATGAGTAATTAAGCCAGTCATCAGCACCAAGATCATGACACTTGGGTTATGCAGCAAAAAGTGTGATCTAAAAAAAACATACAAACAAATAAAATGAAAGAGTTTTGAAGTGTCCAGTTCCTGACCTAAATCGCAATAGGATGTTGTGGCTTGATCTTATAAAGGGTTTTCATGTCTAAAACAAAAATAATTCAGCATTGAATGGTTCTGCCAAGACGAATGGTGTAAAAGACAACGTACAGTACCACTCCTTAATGGTATGACCAATGTCAAGTTGGTTTGAACGGCTTTTCTTTTGATAATGATAACAATGTTTGAAAATAGTTTTTTTTTCCCCCTATTTGTTTAACTCATTCTTGACTGTTACTAAAAATTGCTTTATATGTTAAAATTGTACCGGAACTGTGTTTTATTCGGAAGGTTTTTTTTCCACTTTTCAAGGCCTTTTAAGCAATTCCTCAAAATCTTTTGAGGAATTGCTCCTATGTTTTAGGCAAAGTTTACGAAATCTAATGCTTTCTGTTTCCTAATTGAGGAACATTAAAGCATTTTTTGTTTGATCAGCTCCAGAAATTCAGTGTGACTTTGAAGAGGGACTATGCAACTGGAAGCAGGAAACAAGCGGAGAGGACGTGTTTGACTGGACCCGCATGCAAGGTCCAACTCCGACCTTGAACACAGGCCCTTGGAAGGACCACACTCTCGGGAATGTGTCAGGCCACTACCTCTACATTGAGTCTTCCACCCCCCGGGAGTTTAACGACAAAGCTGTGCTTCTGAGCCCAGTCTTTGAACCTACCTTCCAGCCAGGAGAGGATACGGATTCGTCCAGCCTCCATCGATGTGCCTTTCGCTTCCATTACTGCATGTTTGGGTCACATGTGTTCAGCCTGGCAGTGTACCTGAGGACCACTGCCACAGGCCGTGGCCTGCTGCTCTGGGTAAAATATGGAAACCAAGGAAATGTATGGCACAGGAGGACTCTCTACCTGCACAGTGCTCAACCTTTCCAGGTAAGTGATCTCAGTAATATTTCAGACTTTGAATGAATGAATGAAATTTATGTTTTATGACATTCAGAAAGAATAAATAATAAAGCTATATCCTGTCAAACAGGGATCAGTAAAAAAAAAAATGCATCAAAACAAATCAATTAAATTACAAGTCCAAAAAATGAGTGGGTACAGGTGAACACTTATAAAATTCCACCCCCTCTAATTTTTCATTATTGTTCATGAGTCAAATTCATTTAGGCAAGATAATTCAATTCCTTTCAGTTTATTATATAGTGCCAATTTACAACACATGTCATCTCAAGACACTTTACAGAGACAATTCAATCAGATCATAAAGTCAAACTGATTGAAAGTTTTCTATTTAAAGAAAACCAGCTGATTGCATCGACTCATTGACTCAAAGGCAATCCCTCACACCAAGCATAACTGTAGCGACAGTGGAGAAGAAAAACTCCCTCTTAACAGGAAGAAACCTCCAGCAGAACCAGTCTCAGTGCCATCATGTCGAGGCTGACTGGGGTTAAAGGAGACAGAAGCAGGCATATGGAAAGAAGTAGAGATACAAAAGGCAACTGTCAACCAGCTCCACAGGCGGCACTGTCCAGAAAACAAACAGCCAGGCACATTTGACACTGTCCACCTTAAAGAACAAATAGGCAACTGTCAACATTATTCCTTTTATGGATACCAATGTCTTATAAACTTAATTCTCTCATTCATGTTTTGTTTTACACATTTTTAAAAATGTTCTACTACTTTGAGCCCTTTAAACAGGTTTTCAAATCACTTCACCTTAACTCCTTGCTGCATTGTAGGAAGAGTCACCTACAGTAATGGATGCCCCTTCCCCATCCTTTGATTGTAAATGTATTAACTATAGTGATACTACAGCAAAAACTGCATAAAAGGTCATTTTTATACTTACCAGATCCAACACATTCAATATATTCTCCATATTTCAGTCATTTTCTATAGTCCTTAAATGTACTTTTATATCCGCCATGTGTCTTCATACTGTTTACCAACGTCCCCCTCTCACTGTGTTGGTCTACCTGCCTTAATGAAATAATATTTTCATTATTACTGCTGTGAATTCTCACGACACAGCAGAACTTGTACAGATAACCAAATCCTGCACTCCATTAACATCAGATGTAAATGCACACTCAATTTAATGTGTGTCCTACATGCATCCATACAGGTGTATAGTCATTCATTTTCAAGGTCTGATGTGACACAAAGCTTTCACTAACCCATTTTCAGTATAATTTAGCTCCCATTTTAGAGAATAGTAAAAAAAAAACTAAACCTTTTAAAACATCTCTGCCTTGTCCTGCATAACTTGGACATTTCCATTTATGTGTGATTTTTTTTTCTTTCTTGTATGTCATAGGAAGCTCACTGGGAACTATTAGATACTAAAATAAGGTAATTTACTGCACCTGCTGCAGTCCTACAAAACGTCAATTGCAGGTTTTGATAAGGGCCATATGGTCAGCTATCCATGGCCACATTAGGGGAAAAAAATCTATTATCTGCCAACTGCACCCTGAAAAAGTAGCCTATTGCTTTTATGTACAATATATACAACATTTTAATACATCTAAATAAGGAGATAGAATCTCCGGATGTATAATAAGAACATAACAAACTGATGGTTGCTTATCGATTTTGCTAAAAACCTTGAATTGTTTAGTGACAGCAGATACAGGGCTTGTCTGTATGCATTCCATAAGTAACTAACATAAATATTACCGTAGCAGCCCTGCTAAGATGAAAAGATATGGTTTACTTACCTTGGCAAAATGGATATTGCTTCATCTAAAAGATGCCAATATGAACTTGATATAGCTGACCCTGAGAATCACTGAAATTAATTGTAGGTGTGTATTTGGAATGGCTGGATGCTGAAATAGACTCAAACAGCATTTTAACAAATTAGTAAGGCCACTTACACTTATTCATCTTTTTGATAGTGTTTTCAAGTAACTACAAGTTACAAGTCAAATGTAATATTAAAGGCAAGATTGAAATGATTGAAACATTTTTTTTTACTAAATCATACTGGTTTTCACTGGTGAGCCATCCTAATATTGACTTTACATCTGTTTTTAGTCCGGTTTACTTGTGCTAAATCTTGACATTTTCTTCACAAACATCTGTGATATATACAGTAAATACATTGCATCTTACAAAAAAACGTAAGATTTTGTGGTCCCCTTGAAGGTAACTTTTAACAAAATACATAGTTTGCAAACATATGCCCCAAACAATATGTAATACAGTTCTAAAAGTACAGCAAAAGAAAATCTCACAAATGAAAAAGATGGCATAATGTAACTTTACACATTTCATAGACTAAAAAAAAAAAAATTATGAGCATGCTGTAAACACACCTAGAACTACTTGATTTTAAATGTGCTCAGATATTTACTTCACTGTCTAGCTTTAGTTGAAACCTTTTTTTATTACATCTGACTGTGGATCAATTTTATTCAGGGACTTTGTTTAATCCCAGATAGCTTGAGATCAGCAAAAACATATCTCTCTGGCAGCTAACAACGGATACCTGGTGAAGAAAATAATACAAATTTAGGGATGCATTCCCACACTGCATGATGAAGATCCATTTAATTGCTTTAGTGTATAACATCGATCACTGGAGATGGACCCTCTGTTATCATCAGTCATGAGTGATTTTAAGTAGACAGGCAGCTAAAGACTTTTCCTCTGCTGTGCCAATGAAACAGGAGCTCAGTTTGTTAATCTATTAAGTGCAGACAGAAATGTTTGAAATATTGACACTGATTAATGAAAGTTAAATTATTTTGTGATTAAATAATTGTACATCAGCTGTAATAAAATAGCAAGAACTTTACAAAAATTGTCAAGGGAGGACTTTTTCATATGATATTTATTGTACTACATAACATGTACGGTACATGTTTTTTTGCTACATATTCATATAATTTTCTGTAGCACATAGTTTGTTAAATATTCCTGTTTTTTAGATATTAATTGAAGGCACAGTTGGAGATGATTTTGAAGGAGACATTGCAATTGATGATCTTTCCTTTCTGGACTGTCACCTGTTTGATGGTAAACCTCTAACACATCAGATAAGCTCCTAATAGCAGCAGCTCTTCAGTCTGTGTTATTCACTGCTTTAATATTATTCTCAATGTATTATACCACAGGAGAGCTGCCCTCAGTCATCACCCCTACACTGACCACTCCAACCCCCACGTTTATACCCCACAGCTGCCCTGCGGGGCAGTTTGTATGTGGAACGTACGGAGAGTGTATTCTTCTCAACCAAGTGTGCGACTTCAAAAATGACTGCTCTGATGGATTAGATGAAACAAACTGTGGTAAAATGTCTAAAGAATAATTTCATTTTACCCTATTTTAGGAGGAGTTTTGGCCATTTTCTAGTTGCATGTGTTTCTGTGTTTCAGTAAAGGAAAAGTGTGATTTTGAAGGGGGGGATACTTGCGGCTGGAAAGTCGTCAGCAATTCTTTCAGTGTAAGCCATGCATTTCGCTGGGCGGCTGACCAGGGGGAAAGCATTCATGATGGAGAGCAGAACCACCGTCCAACAAATGACCACACTCTGTGAGTGCCAGAGAAGTGTCTATACATTACGCCTTTAGCTCAAATATTGGTCGTAATAATCACACTAAGCAAAAAAATCTGTCAAGCAAGTTTTGCCACTGCTTTTGTAATGGTTTGTTATGGAGTTACATTTACAGTTACATTTTACATTTTAAACTTTTTTCTATATTTGTATATCTGTATGATAATATTATAATATCATATATCTTAAACACAATTGAGGATGTTAAACCACCACCTAATTAAAAAAATAATCAAAAATGTACTTCTACAAAAACTGGGGCATAATGGAGAATATTTCTGTATTATAATGATGTAGCAGAGATATCCATCCCATCAGAACTGTCTTCTTTATACCAATGCATTCAATTAAACCCATAAATAGACTATTAGGAACTAATGTATTGTTTACCCCTATATGTTAATAACACCTTTGGGAACAGGTTCGTATGGTTAATAGGTTAGGTTAACACAATGCTATTCTAATCGTACTGATCTAATATAAATGCTTTACAGTACAGCCATATACTGCATCCCTAAATGCATACCCATTTATAGACCTATATACCTCAGTGGACCACTAGGGTTTAAGTGCCCTGCTCAAACAGTGACACATCGAGTGAAAAAGATGGAATAAAACCTAAGACTTTTGCATTGCAGGGTGAGTACTCTTCCCACTGAGTCACCCACTATACCCCAAACACATATTAAAGTATATTACTACTGAGTAAATAGAAAGGAAAAGGCTTTTATTTTGAAGAGTTTAAGTGTCTGTAGAGGGACGCCATTACAGCCTTCCTCAAATTCAGATTTTGTCCACTTGTTCCCCCACAGGTTTCATCCCCTTTTTTTTCTAAGTTTTTATTTTTTATTTTTTACATGTTTTAGTGTAACAGATCATCAAAAATAATTATAATTTCAGACAAACATAAGCTGAATAAATACAAAAAGCCTTTTTCAAATGGTGATCTAATTTGTTCCCTCTTTGTTAAACCATTAATTATGATTTGCGACACCTAAATCCAGTTATTATATAACCTGTAGATTCAAGAAATCACTTTTGTTTTCTTTAATATTTTTTTTATCTTTTAAAAAACCTTTAAGATTTAAAGCAGCCCTTAATTAAATCTTGTTTAATAATCAAAAGAGCCTCACACTATGTCAAAGTGATCTGAAATGTATATCCTGACTGTGCTCATTAGAATATACAGAGTTATAAAACATAAGCTTGGCACATTTGACAAAAGTAATAAATGCATCATGTTAAAAATTCACTTGCTGTTATCTATTTATGTATTTATTTGCTTCTCTAAAAGAAAATGGAGAAAATGTAGGTGTTACGCTATTGCTCTTATTAGTGTTTTATCATGTGGGTAGATAAAACAGTCTATGTATAATTTGTTCACAACCTTTTAGTATGTAGTCTTTGACCTACCTTTTAAAAGCTTTTTCTGACAAAAACTTTGCATCACATCCAAAACAGATCATGATGAAGAAAAGAAAATTTGCAAAAATTAGAAATATGCATATAGAGAAGCAACTAATGATAAGAAAAATCATAGGAAAACTCTGAATGTTGTCAGACTCAGAACTGAAGGATCCAATATTCAAGGCGGACAAACAGATTTTTCAGAATCTTTATTGATAACAGAATCTGTGTGAATAAGTCTTACCAAAGGCTCAAATTTATCTGGCACTGATGACTTGTATGAAGGCTTGTTATAAAGTGACTAATGCAGCTGGAATAGATGAGCGCATAATGAGAACTGGGCGGAGCTAAGCAGGTGTGTGAAAAGAGTAATCAGACCAGACATCAATTCAATTCCAATTCAGTTAATTTATATAATTCAATTCAATTCATAACACATATCATCTCAAGACACATCAGTGCTGAGATCATGAAACAATGTATCTAATATTTGATCATGATTATAAATATCACTATTCTTTGTTGTTCCTTTAATAGTAACATCCCTAAGGGTTGGTATATGTATGCAGACAGCTCAAACGGTGCCTATGGTCAGATCTCTGATCTCCAAACACCAGTCATCTCCTCCACCGGACCCCAGTGTACTCTGATGTTCTGGTATCACATGAGTGGATTCACTGTTGGAACCCTGCAAGTAAGACAACCCCAGAGACACTTTGAACAAACTCTTAGTTTAAAAGCAAGATCCCATCCGAACTTAAAGGTCTGCTTTTCTTCTTTTATCTCATCTACAGGTGCTGCTCAGGCACAAAAACACGAGCCATGTGGTTTGGTCTCAAACTGGTAACCAAGGCAACAGATGGAGACCGGCTGAAGTGTTTTTGGGGTTATTAAATGATTTTCAGGTCTGTTGGATATGTTTTATCCCTAAATCTTGGGATGTGTTGTATGAAATATGCAAAATTACGAGTCACGCTGTTTACACTAGTCTAAAATATGGAGAAAAATGTTAACTGAGGATCGGTATAGATGTAAAAACCCAACATCTCTGCCAGTTGAGATTTTCTAGATTGATTATTATGTGGTTCATCATAGAAGTGGGTCATTGATTGATGTCTTTTATGGAAATGAGGAAATAACAACTAAAGATAGCAATAAGTTCCAGGTCGTTAGCCCTTTTCTATTGATCTTTGTATCTAATACTATAATATGAAATAAAGATTTCAATTGAGGCCCTTTACCTTGCAACTACTTTTTTTTTAAGTTTATGTGTATAAAATATTTAAAATTGCAATGGATGACTTAATCTTTAGTGTGTTTTTGACATAAGTGGGTACTATTTAGTTAGATTTACTCCATTACTTGAATAACTTCTTTGAATAAAATCTACTTTTAGTAGTAGATTAACTCCGACATACACCAAGATGTATTGTAAGGTTTCTGATACAAACTATAAATTACCTGTGATATCTTTTTCATTTTTATAAAGAGGGACATATTAGTATTAGCTTTTATTCACAATATCTGTTAATATCAAACAAGTGGTGCGTCTCCTCCTTTTGTTACTTTCACAGAATCCATTTGAACTTAAGTATAACATGATTTATGATACCATAATGCCATCTTCCAAGACAAATCATTCCATGCATAAATCTGTATGTAAATCTGATGAAGTAAAAAATTAATTTTATTTTGAAATGATCAGAAACCACAAAGGAGGTAAGATGGTAATGCTCAATAATAGATGAACCTAGAAAACAGAATGCATTTTGGCAAAAATAAGCTAATTTATTAGTGGATCTAGACATACATTGATTTAAAAGCTGTTTAAGAACATACTGTACATGAATGACAGCCTTGATCTATTATTCTTCATCAGGTTGTGTTCAGGACAAAACGAGGGATCAGCTACATGGGGGATGTAGTGATTGATGATGTCAGCTTCCCGAATTGCTCTCCTCTTCTTCCATCAGACCAGCCGTGCACACCAGAGCAGTTTGCCTGCTCTAATGGCCACTGCATCCCTAAGGACAATTTGTGTGACTTCATTAACCACTGCGGGGACAATTCAGATGAGGACCTTTTCATCTGCAGTGAGACCTCAGCCTCATTATCTCTGAGGAAGGATTAATTCCTAGATCATTAGAAAAGCTTGATTGATGTTCCTTTCTTTTATTGCTGTCTCTCAGAGGGCTTCAGCGGACGCTGCAATTTTGAATTTGACCTCTGTTCTTGGCACCAGTGCCAAGAGGATGACTTTGATTGGCGGATCAAAGCAGGCAGCACCCCGACTATTGGGACAGGACCATCCAGTGACCACACTCTGAGAGATCCATCTGGACACTACCTCTACCTGGAGAGCTCATTCCCTCAGGCAGTGGGTGACACGGCCCGGTTAATTGGACCCTTACTGAGCAGAAGGAGTTCACAGTGCAAGGTGAGTCCCCGGTTACATCACAGATCATTAAATACATTTTTATAAGACATAATCTGATCACATAAAGTGCGAATTTTTAAATGAAACTAAATAGATCTGAATGAATAAAGGTATAAGTGATACAAATACATATCTGGGAATAGAGTAAAATAGTTCAGTCATAATAAGAAACTTTTTATAGGTATGAAAATTTAACATTAAATTTATACACAAAGTAACATTCACACTTTTAATCTGAATTAAAAATGTAAAGTAGAATGGAACCAAATTGCAAGATTTGTTAGTGACCTCATGTTTTTTCCTCCTGGTTCTGGTTACCAATATTCAAAACAGTACTTGTGTCCTTTTGAGCTTCCTTCATGTGTTCATTAGTTTCTGATTCCACAATAGAGTTCATAATGTCGGCCTCAGTCGCCATGGAGACTACATGGCAGCTCCGTTACAGCTGTAGTTAGGTGTGGGCTATTATAACTTACTCTCATGTATGCTTAAATTGTTTAAACTGGTTTTGAGTTGGTTTTATTTGGAGCTAACTTATGTAAGCATCAAACCCTGGTAGTATTTTTACAGCCTTTTTTTTTTTCTGGTAGCCAGTTTATGGGCATTTGTAGAGGGCTAACAAAGTTTCCAAACATGCAGTGGAGAAGATCCTCAGCTCTTTAGGAGAAGGGTATGGGGTGGGGGTGGGGGGACAGAGGGTCATTAGGACACAAACCGGATGTCATTAGCGTATCTTTGAACATGTATTCACTCTGTCCCACTGACTGTTCCCCATAGCAGAATTAAACAAATGTTTTGAGATCAGTGCAGCCCCTCTACAGGATGGCTGCAATGAAAAATATAGTTGGCTGATTTGCCAGTTTCAGTTATGTCTGTCACCATGAGTCTATGAATTAACAAGATGTTATCAGCTATATCACTTAAATCCAATAATAGCAAGTGTTGTCTCTCACTCAACTATAATCAAAGGTGTTTAAATATTTAACACAGAGGCAGAACATTTTTAAATTAACTAAAAAAAAAGTTTTATTGAGTGAAATGTTAAATGATAAGTAAATCTGTTGAAGTACTTGTAACCATGCCTGAAATTTCTGGGGTTAATTTTTAACAAGAAAAGAAAATTCTTTAAAAATGAAGCTTATGAAAAAATTCAATATGGAAGACTCTTATCAGCCTCAGAGGGGGGCTGAGCTGTCAACCGATCAACACCTGGTGGTGAGCTGGATCCGCTGGCAGGTGAGGAAGCTGGTCAGACCTGGCAGGCCTAAGCGTGTTGTGAGGGTCTGTTGGGAACATAAGGTGGGTCCCTCTGTTAGTGCGGTCTTCAACTCCCCTCTCCTGACGTGTTTCTCCCAGATCCAAGGGGAGGTTGGAGACATGGAGTTGAAGTGCTTCATGTTCTCCTCCTCCATCGTCAATGCGGCCGTTCGTAGCTGTGGCCATAAGGTCTCTGGTGCCTGACGTAGCCGCAATCCCGGAACCTGGTGGTGGCACCCGGCCGTAAAGGATGCCATCAAGCTGCCGGCAGGCCAAGCATGCTGCGGCTCGTGCGGTCGCAGAGGCAAAAACTCAGGTCTGGTAGGAGCTCGGAGAGGCCATGGAGGAGGACTATCAGTCGACCTCAAGAATGTTCTGGCAAACTGTCTGCCGCCTTAGGAGGGGGAAGCAGTGCTTCACCAGCACTGTTTACAGTGCGGCTGGGGAGCGGCTGACCCCAACTAAGGATGTTGTTGGGCGGTGGAAGGAGTACTTCAAGGATCTTCTCAATCCCATCGCCACACCTTCCAAAGAGGCAGAGGCTGGGGACTTAGAGGCTGACTCGCCCGTCGGCCAGGCTAAAGTCACCAAGGTAGTTAGAAAGCTCCTCGGTGGCAGTGCCCCGGGGGTGGATGAGATTCATCCTGAGTACCTGTGGCTGTTGTAGGTCTGTCTTGGCTGACACATCTCTGCAGTATCGCGTGCCGGTCGGGGACAGTACCCCTTGATTGGCAGACCGGGGTGGGGGTCCCTCTCTTTAAAAAGAGGGACCGTAGGGTCTACTCCGATTACAGAGAGATCAAACTCCTCAGCCTCCCCGGTAAGGTTTATTCCGGGCCGGTGGAGAGAAGGATCCGACCAATAGTCGAACCTCAGATCCAGGAGGAACACTGCAGTTTTGGTCCAGGTCGCGGCACACTGGACCAGCTCTATACCCTACATCGGGTGCTCGACGGTTCGTGGGAGTTCACCCAACCAGTCCACGTGTGTTTTGTGGACTCCCCTCTTCAGGTCGTTGGAGAGTCCTTGTCTCAAGTGGAGGAGTTCAAGTATCTCGGGTCTTATTTACGATTGAGGGACGGATGGAGCGTGAGATTGACAGACAGATGGGTGCAGCCTTGGCAGTGATGGGGTCGCAGTATGGGACTGTCATTGGGAAGAAGGAACTGAGTCGTGGGGTAAAGCTCTTGTTTTACCGATCAATCTAGGTTACCAGCCTCACCTATGGTCATGAGATCTTGGTAAGGACTGAAAGGACAAGATCACGAATACAAGCGGCCGAAATTAGTTTCCTTCGTGGCTGGGCGCACCCTTCGAGATCGGGTGAGGAACTCGGTTACCCAGGAGGAGCCCTCGGTAGGTGTTCCAGGCATGTCCTATTGGGAGGAGGCCTTGTGCAAGGCCCAGGACACACTGAAGGGAGTATGTCTCTGAGCTGGCCTGGTGTCATCTTGGGTCCCCCCAGAGCAGCTGGAGGAAGTATGTGTACATTGGGAAGTACATCTCCTCACCCATGACTGCAGACCTGTCCATGGCTCTAAAGCCATCATCAAGTTTGATCTGCCTCATCAGAGACAACGATGAGGCCGTCTACAGGGAGGAGGTGGACCGTCTGGGTGAGTGGTGCGACAAGAACAACCTGCAGCTGAACACAGAGAAGGCCAAGGAGCTCACTGTAGACTTCAGGAGGAGCGCTGACCTACACCCACCCATCCACATCAAGGGGATAGCGGTGGAGCATGTGGGCAGCTTTAAGTTCCTGGGAGTCCACATCTCCGAGGACCTGACCTGGAGGACCAGCTGCTCCAAACTCATCAAGAAGGCGCACCAGCGCCTCTTCTTCATGAGGACCCTAAGGAAGAACCACCTGTCCTCAGAGATCCTCACGAACTTCTACAGCTGCACCATTGAGAGCATCCTCACTAACTGTATTACAGTTTGGTATGGGAACTGCTCTGTTGCCGACTCTGTTGCAGAGGGTGGTGAAAACTGCCCAGCACATCGCCGGGACACCACTCCCTACCATCAAGGACATCTATAGGAAGCGATGTCTGAAAAGGGCTGGGAAAATCACCAAGGACTTCACTCACCCTGCACACACACTCTTCTCCCTTCTGCCCTCTGAAAGGCGTTACAGAACCCTACGGACCAGACCCACCAGGCACCGGAACAGCTTCTTTCCCACAGCTGTCACGCTCCTGAACACCTCCTGACACAACTATAAGGACTGTATCCCCCCATACAATAATAACGCATCCTCAAACAGTATCTGTATATATTATCTGTATATAATCTGTAAATCTTATCAGCCATTATTTATCTTGTATTATAAACCTGCTAATACATATATAAGCCTTTTCCTAACATTCCTGTATATTCTATATAATCTGTATAATCTGTGCATGTAGCTCCCATATTCATAATTATATTTACATTTATACACAACTTTTTACAGTCCCTAACTATTATTATTACCTGTAATAATATTATATCCTGTATAGCACTTCTGGATAGATGCAAACCACATTTCGTTGCTTTGTACTCGTGACAGTGCAATGACAATAAAGTTGAATTCTATTCTATTCTGTTCTAAGTGTGGGCATCTTTGCTTAGACTGCTGCCTGGTCCTGGATAAGCAGAAGAAGATGGATGGATGGATGGATGGATGGATGGATGGATGGATGGATGGATGGATGGATGGATGGATGCATGGATGGATGGATGGATTGATTGATTGATTGATTGATTGATTGATTGATTGATTGATTATCAGCCTCACCTGAACCACCTACTGATGTCCAACATCAATCTCCACCCAATCCACATCAGGACTGCACCTCCTCAGAAGCCAATCATCTTTCATGATCACCTTCATTTAGCTTCTGTTCAAGCTTCCCTGTTCCATGCCAGCAAAGTTTCACCCACCTCCACCCAATCTCCTCCCTCACTTTCAGGCTGTTCTCAGTCCCAATTATCCTCTGGCTTATTCCACCACCAGTGACCAGACCCGAAAGGGCTCTAATCTTTTTCCTAAGTTACTCACCCATGTGAATGGTTATTTACAGCATCAAACTCTTCTGCCGGAGCCCAAGCGCCAAATAACTTATTTCCTTCATGCCAATTCCACCTTTCTAATTGCATCTTTTCTCTGTTAGAGTCTCTCCAGGTTGGATTGAAAATGTGCTGATGCACTTGTTTGAAGCTGTGTGCTAGCTACTGTCAGCCTTCATTTGGACTGACTTCTTGATAGACTGCCCCTCCTACTCTGTTTCAAGCAGGTCTTATCATCATCTTGAATTGTCAATCCATCATAGAGTCAGTGAGAAGGCAGGAAGGAAATGAAGGGGAGGGCCGGGAAGACATCTTCTTCCCTGAAGGAAAAATGCAAAAGACCAGCTGTCACTGATTAAAAAAAATCTGTTTCTAGAGGGTTTTTTCTTTTGTTAACAAAAAGCAAGCAAGAAAAAAAAAAATCAAAGATTGGCCAAGGAGATTAAAACTAAGCAATTACTTTATTTGGTTTGCTGGAAATGACTTAATCATATTAATAGTTAGTTTAAATATTTAGATTTGTTTAAGCAGATTAGTTTAATTTAACCATTCAAATAAACTGTGTAGAATAGTTTGCATATGAATGAGTATAAAACTTTGTACAGGTTAGACAAGGGTCAAGACATTAACACACATAAAATCGATTATGAGATTATGAGACAAAATCAATTACTGAGGATGATGAAATAAGATGATGATATTATGCTATTAGGAAACTGGAAATAAGGGGGAAAAAATTCAAAATACTATTTGCTTTTTTGTTTATTTTTCTGAATTGATATCAAAACAACAAACTGGGATAATGTGGTTTCATGAATTTAGAATCAAGAATCTTTATTGTTATAAAACTAAAACTAAATGTTGTTGAGAGACTGAGCCCAGAGAAATTAAAACCACAAGTAGCAAAATAAAAAAGCAGAGCACACCTTTAGAAATATCAAATAAAATAAAATAAAACTTAATTTATATAAAAGAAATGAATCGTGACAAAATGGATTTTGATGTTTCTTTCAGGGTTTTATATTTAATGTTTTCAATAAAAAAGGAAAACGAATCCAAGATTTATGTTGTTTGTTTCTGTTAAAATCTCCATTCCACTTTTTTGTTGTTGTTTTTATTTAAGAATAATTCAAATAAGTAAAAAAATGAAAGATATCAATATTTTTTAAATAACTCTAAGGAAAGGGTATGGTAGAAGCATATATCTAAGAAAATGATATTCATTTAAGTTACTTAAATATGCTAGAAATTAATATGATCCTGAAAATACTGTGTTTCTTGGCAGATGCGTTTCTACTATCACATGTCTGGAGATGGTGTTGGGACGCTCAGTGTTTTTACTAAAACTGAGGGAGCTTTTCACCTCCTGCTGAACCTGACAGGAGATCAGGGTAACTACTGGAAAATGAAAGAGCTCCAGCTGAGGTCCTCCACAGACTTTCAGGTCGTGTTTGAAGGCAAGGTTGGGCGCAGCGAAAAGGGGGACATCTGCCTGGACGATATCTCCTTCTCTCTAGGATGCCTCCTCTCCCCTTCAGCCTCCATAACACACAGCACTCCTCCTCCGTCTGTTCCTCCAACAGGTACAGTTCACTTCAGGATGGGTATGAATTAACATGCAGCCTTTTCTCTTTTTTAACTACTGATAATGTTACAGAAATGAGATGGCAGTGATTTATATTGAAATATTTAATCCACTGGTCAGTTCAAGGATTTTAACCCTTTGTCTCCTCACAGTTTCTGTCAACTATGATTCCTGACAGTTCTTTTACGTTGGATAAGCAGATTATCTTTTCCCATTTCAGATATGTCATTGCCAGGGTAGAGCTGTCTCCACTAGACCCCTTAGGGAGTGTGTGTGAGCCTAAATCAGTAATTTCTATACACAAACTGTCCAGAATGCAGGAGCTGATTTAAAGCATGACAACATGCAGCTTATTGCAGAAGTACTCAGATTGATAACATTGTTTTAAACATTTTATCATATTACAATCTAAAGTTTCATAGAATTGTAGTGGATTAATGGGATAGATTACCACAAAGTGCATAATTATAACGTAATGGCGGCTGGTGGGGATTTCGCCGGGGGGGGGGGGGCTATACGTTAAAAATAGACGTATACCAAAAACCAATCAGACATATACTACGTTATCACACCAGTATATTCATATGAATGCCAAAATCAAAAAACATTATAAAAACACTCTATAAAAACAAACATAATTTTATGCACAGGTTTCCTTTTTGTTCATAAATCTTGCCCTTTTGAGGCTTTGTGAAGGTAAATCTGTGTTTTGCATGGTCCAATTAATGTCACAGATCTAAAAAATAATGTACCAATTTAATGGAGAAGCTATTAGTCAGCTTTATATTTTGTTTAATATTTAAAATAATTTAGATTTATTGTCTGAGAATGTGTTTATTTAAGAAAAATGATGCAAACTAATAAACATCTAGACAAAGTACACCATATTATATTATTTTACATGTGAATCCCGGTTTGTTCATTCTACTATGCCTTTTCTAAAAGTGCTTCAAACTGAGCTCCTTACCCTATCTCAAAGGGTGCACCCAGCCACCCTGCGAAGCTCATTTCGGCTGTCTGTATTCGCCATCTTGTCCTTTGGGTCATTACCTAGATCTCATGACCATAGGTGAGGGTGGAAACATAGATTGATTGGTAAATCGAGAACTTTACCCCCCTACTCAGCTCCCACAACTGCATTAGTGCTAACGCTGTACTGATCTGTACTGATCTGCTCCATCCGTCCTTAACTCATGAACAAGACCCCAAGATAATTGAACTCCCCCACTTGAGACAAGGACTCCCCAACGACCTGAAGAGGGGAGTCCACCTTTCTCCTGCGCAGAACCATGGCCTCGGATTTGAAGGTGCCGAACCTCATCTTGGCCGCTTCACATTTAACTGCATACCACCCCAGTGCACGCCAAACGTCCTGGTTTGATGGGGCCAACAGGACAACATCATCTGTAAACAGCAGAAATGATATCCTGAGTTTCAAAAACCAGACATGGAAAACCTCCGGTCCCTGGCTGTGCCTACAAATTCTGTCCATAAATGTAGTGAACAGGACCGGTGACAAAGGGCAGCCCTGACTGAGACCAACATGCACCGGGACCAGGTCTGAATTACTGCCGGCAATGTGAACCAAGTTCCTGCTGCGGTCATACAGAGAACGGACAGCCCTTAACAGAGGGCCCCACAACCCACACTCCTGGAGCACCCTACACGGTAGCACAAGGGACATGTTTAAACGCCTTCTCCAAATCCACAAAACACATGTGGACTGGTTTGATGAACTCCCACGAACCTTTGAGCACCCGATAAAGGGTATAGAGGTGGTCCAGTGTGCTGTGACCTGGACGAAACCGCATTTCTGTCCCACGTGTCAGTACTGAGCTGGGTAAAAAGGCCTTTGCTTATTCTGCTCCCTTTACATAGAATTTGCTGCAAAATAATTTGAAACTTAGTAAATTGGTTCGTTTGAATACTTTTAAGCTGAGAATGAGATGTTTTGAGTTGGACAACTGGCCAATCCAGGGGTACCGTCCCACCCCGAGATATTGCAGCGATGTAGTCCTACAACATTCAGAGACTTAAGGTACTCAGGATGAATGTCATCCATCCCTGGGCCCTGCCACCAAGAAGCTTTCTAACTACCTCAGTGACTTCAGCCTGGCTGATGGGGGAGTCCGCCTCTAAGTCCCTAGGTTGTATCTCCTGGATAGACCTCCTGGAAGCCGTAACGATGGAATTTAGGAGATTCTCGAAGTACTCCTTTCACTGCCCAACGACATCCCCAGTCGAGGTCAACAGCTCACCACCTGCACTGTAAACAGTGTTGGTGAAGCATGTGTACCGTAGAAAGTAAAAAGATTAGTTATTGAAAGGAAAATGCTGAGATATATTTTAAGATGCCAGATGTTTTGTAATCAACCTCATACTTGAGAAAGTATGGCTTGTGCTCAAAACATGAAAGTTAAAACATTTGTTTATCTATTTTTTGCTTTCGAGGTTATATGCGTTCTTTATAACAGAATCGTAATAAAGTGTATTGATCCTTTCTTAAGAGTAACTGTTGGGACACCTAATGGAACCCAAATACAGTGTGTGCTTTCTGATCAGCGATAAGTAAAACTTCTGCTGTAAAGGGAGCTTTATACAGCTCTATAAAATCCATTCAGGCATTGGGTGTGTGTGTGTGTCGTGTTCCCAGGTAACAGCTGTGACCTTTGGATGCTGCATAACAACATAGTCAGACTGAAAGTCAACAGCGCACAATTCGTCCCCTAAATGCATTACAGTAAAAAAAAAAAAAAAAAAGGATTCCAGCTGCACTAAAGTTTACTTCAGTTACTTTTCATGCCTCTTAACTACCAGGGTGTTTTACTGCCTTCTCTATAGTACTTCTAAGATTTTCATTAAATAGCAGCACATTTAATTTCCTGAAGGACAGATTTCCTTTTAATCTAATTGCGCATTTTAAAAATCATTGCTAACATGACAAAATATACCTCAAGAGTCCAATTAAAATATTTTCCTGATTTTAGGAAGGGTATCAATTCTCTGTAGATAGGCGCAATTTTAATCAGCTTTGCTGTGGCACTTTTGGCAGTCAGATTAATTATATCTGCTTGGAAATTCTATGGTAACAATGTGGTTTGTGCAAAGTGTTAAGATAGTTTGTCAGATTTTGTAGGGAAATGTCATCTAAGCAGTGTAAAATCAGCTTCCTACAGTCTTTTTCTGGCTCATCTCTCAAAAACACCTACCTATTTTATGAGGGAACCTTTAAAAGGGATGATAAAATAACATGAGCAGATTTATTACCTCTGTCTCTTTGGTTACAAAGGGTCTGTTAAAGATGTGGCTCAACTGTTGAGTTAAATATCATGGGAGATGCAGTTGTTGGAGGGTTCGTAAACAACAAAGACCGAAACTTTAGTTATATCCTTCATTTTTAGACATTTGTTTGTGTTTCTGTGGAGCCCTTGCTTTTCAGTACAATATCGATCTTTTTTATTTTAATGCGGCTATTTATAAATGTGTCAGATCCACAATTTACTACCTTAATGGGTAATCAACAGGAGGTCTTCTGCAGTGGTGTTGTATCTGTCTTGTGGATGTCAACAATCCACAAGACGTGTGGCTCCACGTGCCTCTACATTTCTAAAGGTTGCATTTACTTCAATTAGTTTTCCTTTAGATTCTATCAGCGAACTCTGATTCTAACCATAAACCTAACCATTAATAGCAGACATAACCTTAAACCCTTTTTGTGATGTTATGCTAAAGCAAATAGAAATGATTTTTTTTTTCAAATATTGGCAATACATATGGATGATAGATGAGGAACTTATAGCAGAAAGAGTAATAAAAGCACTTAAAGACTGAAATGGAGTTTACAGTACATCCACTGGCTCTCAGTAATTGAGCAGGAAGCGAGGAGAGGAATTGTAGCTAAAACCAGATCTTTCTGTCCGTATGTTGGCAGGATGTACAGTAATAGAGATGAGACAAGAGGCAGCAGGAACTGTAATTGCAGACCATTGCTCCTCAGGGGCTTTTTTTCTGCCAAGCCTCAGTCTATATACCATCACCTGATGCAGCAGTAAGGCGAACTGCACCCCAGAAGCATCTTTTGTTTGTTCTCATAACGATACAGCCACTTTATAGTGGATCATAAAAATTATCATATTTGTTTCATGAATAATATGCTAATTCGTTTTCCATTTAATACAGTTATGAATGCTCACATTGGAGTATGTGAGCATGTATATGATTTATCCAACGCCATAAAATAAAACCTTGAAAATTAGAAGCAAACAAATCAGCATAGCAAATGTCCATTCTTTATTAAGATCATTATCAGCTTGTTAAACATGCAGCAGTGTTCTCTGCCTAATGAAAGTGCTGGAAGCATGATTTTATATTGGGTCCAGGATAATTGGAAGAAAACGATTAAAGGAAAGTACAGTGTGTTCAAACATAGCTTGCCTTTCCACCATATTTTTTTCCTCAGCATAGTCTAAAGCAAGCATACAATGTATTTTCCATGAAAGAGGTATTTTGTATAGTGGTTAAAGAAGGTCTATACTTATTAAAAATGTCAAATGTTTCAATAAAATTAGGAACTGAAGAAAAATTATTTGTTTTTAATGAAACAGAATGTAACAGTTTCAGCGGGAAGAAAAACATTATGCTTAAACAGGTGAATGTATAATGGCATATTTTTGCAATGAACATATTTTTTGTTGCTTTATAAATCCATCCATCCATCCATTTTCCATCATGCTTATCCCTGCTGGGCTCACGAGGGTTTGTTTTATAAATGTCTTTTTATAATTACATTAGATAGAGATTGAAGTTATACCCCTAAATAAAAGCTTGCAAAAACAATTTTCTTATAAAAGTTAATATTATTAGCAATGAGAAGGCCTTTTGAAACTGTGTAGGAGTCACACCCTAATCACTTTGTTGGATTGGTGAAACACAGTGTTGGCGGAATCATGCTGTGAGGAAGATTTTTATTTGAATGAACAAGGCAACTGTTCGGGGTGAAATCGGCGGCTAAATGTGTACGTATGACTCAGTCGGAAGTAGTTTAGAAAGAAGTACAGACAAAAATATGAGTTTTTTTTTTCTTTGAAAAGTTTGTGGAGACATTCTTTGGAAAATTTGCAGCTTTAACTTCAACAAAAGGCAGTTTTACTAGCATTGACTTAATTTATATGAAGAAATTATACTTTGTGTGTCTGTTACAAAGGATTCCCCTAAAATGCATTTAATTTTCCCTCAGTCATATGAGACATTTCTAATATATTATTTTCCCAGACACAAGGTTGTTTTTAATTGTGTTGCATTAAAAAGTTAATCCTGTCAATATTAAATAAACAGAACAATTCACAAATCAGATACGGAAGGTTCATAATTTTTTATTCAGTCAACCAATGTTAGAATATAGTACAATTAACTGTCCTTTTAATCTTGTGTAGTACAACAAAAGGTGCTGACCAGCTCATGAGATAACTCTTAGGTAAAGTAATAAGGAAATATGGGGATAGGTGGAGGGCATGATTGTGTGGGATTAGTCTCAGAGAATGAACAAAAGCTGAAACAAGATGAAACAGTTTATTTAGACAGTGCAGACACAATGCAGCATAATGATGAGCCAGAATGTGCAAAGCAGGAGCAAGTTGATTGTTACAGTTTATCTTACTTGGTTACTTTTGTTTGAAATACCAAGTTCAATTAAAATCCATCCACTAGAGGGAAGTATGTCCCTCAGGGCAGCTGATCGGATCATGACCCTGAAGTAATCCATATAGAACATGTTTTGAATGCATTTTTTCGTATGGGTAACAGTGAGAGGGTGACAGGTGTGGAGAGGCAGTGACTGATTTAGAAGATCCTCTCTGTAATATATGTTTTTTTCTCTAAAATGCAGGGGACAGTTGGGAGTCAGGAGTCCCCTCTTCCTGGCTTCCTCTGTTCCTTTTGTTGGGTCACATTGCTTCTGGTTCTCTGCACCTCAAGAGAAACAAAGGATTAGGAAGGACTTACACCCCTTTCTCGTCTTTAATTACAGAGACCACCCTTCTTCCTTTCTAACATTCCCCTCACCCTAAAGCTGAGCACTGACCCTGCTGGAATGCTAGGCTCCAATAAAAGCAGATCCCCCACCACCATCCCCTTCCAAGTATCGCCATCAATGATACAGTGATTTGAGCCTAAAGCTCCATGCTCCTGTGTCCTTTCTAAGCCTCTTAGAGAATCTACAGCTCTGTGCACAGAAGGGTGCCTTGAAGGTTTAACAGCACTGCTGGGATGCTGGTTAATCTTGTGAAAAGTTGTTTTTTTTCAGTGTCCAGATTTCTTCATTCTGTTTAACCATCTTTTAAAAGTAAAATCTGGCAGATTAAATAATGCACATATTAACTGCAAATTAAGTTTGAAACATGATGTGTTGAATATAAAAAAAGAGATAGAAACTTCTATGATTTATATGTCAAAAGATTTGAAGACGTTTGAAGGCATGTGTTTGTGCTTCCTGTCTTTTTTAGTTCAAAGCTATATATTTGATCTGTTTGGATATACTATTGGATATACATTCTGTTTTCAGTGGTGTTGATGAAAGAAGTTTAATTCTCACACTGCTACCTGCCTTTAGTTACACTATTCCTGAGTCTGCAGCTTAAGATAACTGTTATCTTTAAGCTTTCTAATTAATTTTAGAGCAGGTAGTAACTTGATTATCTTACCAAGGCCAGAAGATTTTTCTGACCTCTGACCAAGAAAGATTGAAACATCTTAAAGATATTATTCCTTGAATACATCACTGAGTTGAATATTAAACAAGCTGAACAGCCCTTCACAGAAAACTAATCAATGTGCAAATAAGGGCATATGGGATCATTGAGATTATTTATCGTCTTTTTTCCAGGGTTCTGTCCACCAGGCGCATCTGTTTGTGGAAAAGGCCAGTGTTTCACACCAGAGCAGAGGTGTGACTTTGAGGATGATTGTGGCGATGGTACGGATGAGAAAGACTGTGGCACCTCCTGCTCTTTTGAGAACGGCCTCTGTGGCTGGAAGAGCTCACTGGCTGATAACTTTGAGTGGGCACTTGGTACCGGATCTGTACAAAGTATACGGCCACCATTCGATCACACGCTGCAGGATGAAAACGGTATGGGATCAAATTTAGTCCACAGCCAATAAATCTGTTTAAATAAAGTGTTTAGATTGCTGTTTATTTACTAAGGTCTGATTTTTATCACAGCATGAATGAGAAATGGATAAAAAGAAAATTCTACTCAGGGCACAGACTCAATCAATGAGCTGTGACACAGTATGATAATATCCCTAAAATTGGGAACTCACAGTATTAATCTAAATGTCATTAAAATCTCTTTGAAAAGGGGCATTGCAATCAAAACAATTTAAATAAATACCAAAGTAAAGCTTGGTAATTAACCCATCCTAATTATTAAACATGCCTAAGTAGTCAAGAAGTGTAAAAATAATTAGGAAAAGACTAATTTATAATAATGTATAAAACTTGGGTTTTAAAACTAACACACATACTGTTATCAGAATAACTTCATAGCTACAAGGCATCAAATTATATTTAATTAGTATTAAATGCAGAAGAGTATGAATATTGAATATTGAATGCCAAGGAGCATAGTAGTGTGATTATTAGCATTAACTTGTTGAACATTGCATGCTGAATATGAGATGCCTGCATCCTCTTTAAATCTTTTGGAAGTAATCTGATGAGAAATGAATTAAATCTGATTACTTAATTAGGAACCTCTATTTAGGTTTAGAAAATTGATACTTTGTCCAATCTGCAGCCCCCTCACATCTGTTTTTCTACCATTGTTTTGTATCCCAGAAGAAGAAAACCCCAGAAAAGCACGAGGGTGTTTTTACATTTGCAACTAAATATCTGGCTATAACTCTTGTAAATATGTCTTTGGTGTAATGGTAAATGACTGGAAATTAAAGATTAACATAATCAAATAAAACAGGGTAATTATCACTTTCACTTCTGCAAAGCATTAAGCAAATTATCCAGTGAACAGATTAAAACGTACTATTCGAAGCAGTGGCCAGATGTGCTTTCAGACATAAAGATGACTTTTCCAGATGCTTTCTTTGATTTCAATTCAGCAATGTTACAATGTTCCTTCCCTCTTTATGAATTTTCCTTAACAAACAACGAGTGACCAGTAGCAGTTTTAAGCAGTTTTCCAGTGGGTTTAATAGATTCTTAAATTTTGGCCTTATTACTCTTCTCCTTCATCTCCTCTCATCTTCTTTGCCTCTCCAGGCCATTTTGTGTATTTGGAGGCGACGCCGGTGGGACTGAAAGGCGACAGAGTTCACATAAAGAGTTCGGTTTGGAAAGAATCAAGTGCTATCTGCAAGCTGTCCTTTTGGTACTATCTTTCCGATAAGGCCTCAGGGACCATCCGGCTACTGATCAAGGTAGGCAGAGCTTTGATTGAGTCAAAAAAAGAAGATAAGAGGAAATTAATTCAGTCATTGCGCTTTGTCAGTCATGGTTACCATGGTAACACTCAGCCAGTGAAGCCTATAATTAATTATGTAAATATCCACACTATATTCATAGTAAATTGGTTAAGAGTTTGATAATGCTGCCAGTCTACCAGTGTTTGATCTGTGGCTGTTGAATAGGAGTGAATTGGGGGTCATGGTTCTCTCCTGGGCCAAAAATTCCCCTACCCCCACCATCTTAATGAAGTTCATTTCAGCAAGCTCTTAAAAGGGACTATCACATCATCCTATAACTATACAAATTATATGCTTGCATTAAAATAAAGCAATACACACCAACCGTTTGTCCTGATAATCATTACTTAGTCCCTTTTGAGCTTGAAAATATTTTTTTTCAGGCACTATCAACACACAAACATTGTTGTCAGTATTTAATCACACCACCATCCACTTGACAGATCCAAGACTTTGGCAGCAGCTTCACTTACACAAACTTTCATTGTGTCTTATTCCACTTGTCATCTTATATCTTTCCTTCAACACCTCCCCCAGGGAAATTGTGTCAAACAAGTTATATAATAACTCAAAAAAGTGCCATAATTTAGTCAGAAATCCTTTATATATTTGTATATTTAATCTTTGCTGACATGCTGATGGTCCTTAGGTATATAGTTGTGTACTTCGGTGGGCACCGTCTCATCCGGTGGCTGCCTGGCTGGGCCTGTGGGGTCCCCACTAGGGGGTGGTGCGTCCCCAGGCCTTGGACCCCTAGGCTCTCACATGGGTCCACCTTGGGGGTGACAGGCTGCCAGCGACCTAGGCACTATGGCCTCTGAGCCCCTTTAGTGTTTGGTCCATCAGGGGTCTGGCTCTGGGTGCTCTTGCCAGCCCTTCAGTGGTGGAGGGGCCATCCCTATGTCTACCCTTCTTCTGTCCCAATGATCTGGGCAGCCTCTAGATATCTGGGGCTAGGATTGGCTCTTTATTGGTCCAGGGCCCTGTAGGCCCCTGTAGGGTGAGTCTGGGGCCACCCACACCTGCTATTGATTTATATCAGGTGTGGATTTACATTTGTAAATCCTTTATACACCAGCATGCCCATCCTTTCATACCACAGGAGTTGGGTTCCAGGTGTTCATGGATACACAGTAATACTAAACACCAAGCTGCAGTTAAAAAAAAATATTGTGTAATCCCCATAGGTTTTGCCACCCACACACATGGATATCTAAAGGATACCCACTGCTCTTGAAGCTTTTTCTTGATGTTTTATTTGGCTGTCTATTGTCTTTTTGCTTTTGTTATGTTCTCTGTTTTCAGTTCCTCTCATATCATACAGGTGTGGGAGGAGATATGTAGGAGTTCCTGTATATATTCTGTGTGTTTGCTGTATTTTGAACTGAGAAAGCTTTCTGGATGGGAAGCGAAACATCTTCAGTCTAGGAAAACAAAGTCTAGTGGTTTGTTTTTTTAACTGTAATGTTTTGGAATACTATGACCTGGATGACTGAGAATCTTCACCAGCACATTCTGTGTTAATTTTTCTTATTTTCATGCGGTGTTTCCTGTCTTTATTTCTATCTCTTGGTTTGTATACCCTCTTTCTTTCTCACCTCCCTTTCCATCCCTGTTGTATTTGATTTTACTCCCAAAATAACTTTAAATAAAAGTTTAATATACAAGTACCTAGCAAAACCTTATGACAACAGTCATATTAGTCTGCTTGTAAAGGAAATCTATTGGGCCATCATCTAGCTCTGGGACATCTATTCCCAGACCTATATTGGCAAAACAGAACACACAAAAATAAGAAATCCTTTGTATGACACCAGAGGGAGTTCAGATATGGAAATATATAAAGTTATTTAAGTCTGTGATTCTTAAAGGTTTAAAGCTTAATTGGCCTCATGTTTTTGCCATAAAAGCCTATGCGTAAAGATGGAGCAACATAGATTCTGCTTTTTTTCCTCTAGATTTCTTTGCTTATCCATTTTCTCTCAGCTTTGTTTAACTTTAGCTCACTGAAGGTCAAACCATTGCTGTTGACTCATTCTCCTCATATGTCTGTGCGGTAAAACTCTATCCTTTATCTTTTCTCTTATGAGAGAGGTTTTTGGTTTGATTTCCCTGGTGAAACAGTTTTTGCTGCTGCAGACTTATAGTAGTATA
>NW_015150607.1:907926-919985 GCF_000732505.1 Cyprinodon variegatus
GTTCCTTAAGTACAGTGCTTTTAAAATGCACCTTTCTCTTCTGAAGTGAAAATGTGCTACCTTATTTAGATGAAGGGATGTTGTTGCCCAGAGTGGGGGTTCCCAAACCTTTCCATTAACCCTAAACAATGTTAGCTCTCTTGCAAACCCACAGACGATGATAATTACATTGATAATAATCAATTCTATTGGTCACTGCAAATGTAAATTTTTTATGAAATTTGACCTCTGCAGTTAGCCCATCCCTAAGGAGCAGGGGGCAGCTTGGAGCATATAGTTGCTGCCTTTTGAGAATGCAAGCACTCTACTATGTTCATTAGGTCACCACTCCATCAAATGATACAAAAATCAATACAGTATAAAATGCTATGCAATTCCAACATTGAGGATCTCACCTTCTCAAACAGAGCAAACATATTTGTAAGCGCAGAGCAGATCTTCAAAGAAGGTGCAAGGTGATTTGCACTTGCAATTCCGCAGACAATGTGTGCAATCCATTCTTTCAAAACAGTTATTTTCTTTTGTTTTTTTAACTATGAGCATTTTTAGTTTGAATAATTTTTACTTTTTATTTTTTACAATTATAAATTTTCTCCATTTGCATGGCTTTAGGCATCCTCTTCCTTTTATGACTAATTTTAAACTGCCTGTAGAACAAACAATGTGTTCAGTTTCATGCAGAGAACCAAATCAGTTTGCAACTCTTAATATTTGCACAGCAATCTTTGTAGATCCCCCCACAACATGCCCACTTTTTGCATATAAAAAAAAAAAAAAAACCTTGTAATTTAACGCCACCTTTTCAGAATCTATGATTAGGTCTGTAATTTTGTAACTGCCTTTTTTAAAATTCTATTAAATGACACTCCTTCCACTATTTTCTACAGTGAATAACCCATTATAAAAACGTGAAACAAACCTGAACTCAAAAAATTCTTTAAAACTGCGTGTCTGCAAAATGCTGCAATATTTGAAGATTGCTTTATACACTTTATTCCACCGATATTCCCTTAAAAGCAATATCGTGAATAGGATATTAGAAACTTAAACGATGGGATTTAATAGTGTTATAGGCTCTGTGCTGATTGTCATTGATTATGTGACTCCTGTGAGAAGCAGGAGATGATAAATGTCTGCTCCTTTCTCGCATCTGGATGGAAAATGGAAGATTTAGCTTACAAAAATGGTTTGCTGTGAATAGTAAAATAAGCCATTAAATTCTATACACCGAGAGAGAGATGGTTTAAACCCTGGAGACAGGCGTAGAAAATGTTACATTAGTCAAGCTTGTGTCTGTGTGGGTCAGCGGGCGTGTGTTTTTGTAAAAAAGACAGATCTGATGCTCAGTGTAACTTGGAACTCCTATGGTGAATGTGTGACCTTGCAGGTTCAAAAGCCATTAGCACTTACAGAATATTGCATTGTGCTTTCATGCATAACATGCACTTTTATGGGCTTGATAATTTACTGACTCCATAGAGAGTAACTTAAAACACACACACACAGATATTTTGTAGGAGCAGAAATAGAAGAGAAGGCTACACATAAGCAATGCATCTTGCCAGTGGGTACCTTGTGAAATTTACGAAGGTCAAAGATTGTTACAGCAGACCTTGGGTATCAATCTTAAAAGTCATTCATGATTAAGTTAACAGGCTTTTGTTACAGAATGAACGACATATGGGTTTTAAACAAAGGTGACTTGGGGGAGGCTTTTTTTCAGATAAAAAGATGGCTGTTACATGATATACATTGCAATCACTGAAGTATCAATTTAATCAATTAACTATATTGCAGACAGTTCAAACAAAAACAATGTCTTTGCTACTCTTTCCCTTAATCACCTGCATGATGGTTTGAGAAAAGAGTTGCTGTTGCAGCGTTTTGCTTGTCCTTACAGTATCTCCCACCTATTAAGAATTGGAATTAATTTCCCACCTATAAAAAAATGGAATGAAAAAAATTTTAATCAGGGCATGAGCCTTAAGTTAAAACAATTAATTTTCAATTCAACACAGTTTATTTATATAGTACCAATTCACAACCAATATAATCTCAGGGAACTTTCTATCAAGGAAAGCCACGTGGTTGCATAGTCATTGACCTGCAGGACATGCTCTTCCTGGATGAGCGTGCAGCAATGATATTCGCTTGTATTTTGTTTTTGACCCTTCAGCAATCCCTCACACCATGCATGCAGTGACAGGGTAAACATATAGGGTAAAGAGAAAAAAAACAGTAGCATAGTCAAGTTTATTAGGACTGAAAACTCTGGTAAAATGTCGGTTTGTGCATGACACCTGATATTGGTCTCTACACAGACAAACTCACATTCTGGTCTTGCTACATGTACTGAGGACCATGTCACATTGGCTTCCATTTATTTTCAGTCATTTTCATCCCTCTCTACACCCTCCCTCTGACAATAACCCCACACATAACCATTACCAGTGCATACCTCACCATAAACCTAAACTACGGTAAACTAAACTCACACCTCAGTCCTAAACCTAACTGTTAGCAAAATAGCTTGTGACGACCAGGAAAATGTACTCACTTTGCAAGAAAAGGTCCTGAATCTGATGGTGAAATTGGATAAAATGTTTCTCATTCTGATGCAAAGTTAATAGCTCACATTCTCCTGTCTTGCTTTTGTAGTAAGGGTAATATGCTGACTCCTATTTATCTTCACCCCTTTTCAACCCTTTCTATACCCTTACTTTAAACCCAAGCATTAACATTGCATTCCTAAGCCTAATCTTAACCTAATTAAGGTGAGGCCAAAACGTCCTCATCTTGCTATAGTCCTAATTTTTCCAATAGAGTGCTGTTCAAGTTTACCCTTCACAAACCAGCATCACTGAACAACATTTCAAAACTCTGAACTGCACTAAATCTTTACACAATATTTGTGAGGGGCATCTGGAGTAAATGTGGAGCAATTGTGCTGTGTGGCAGTTGCTGAATTACGAACAGCAAACCAAAACAAAAGAGGAAGTCACCAACAGTGTCAAAGGATTTTGAATTCTGAAATTTAACAGAATTTCTGATTCACATACAGTTAATTTAGATCTCACAACATCTGAGAAAATCCAATCATTTATGTAGCCATCAGTGGTCTGCTTGTGTTCCAAATCATATCAGTTCTATATTGATGCTTCTTGTTGTGTTTAGCGAGTGAGGGAGTAAACGTGGATGAAAAAAATGAAAAAAGCTTTATGTTTTCACACTACAAAATTTGTGGGGTAAAATTCCTTCAGGTCTGACTTGTGTATTACTCGTGCATTGTTTATTTTCTCTTTATTTGGAGTAAAACAAACATAGCAAACCATCTCAATGCTTTGTTGTAGCAGCAAAGATGGATACTGGACAATCTCTCTTAGAAGCTTAAAACTAAGATGGAGGATCACCTTCTGTAGGACAGACGGTAAACATACGGCCCCTGTAGAAAGCTAATGGTTGAGATCAAAGCTTACTAATGTATCAGAATGGCTCAGTGTAGACCCAAATCCATGGAAGGATTTGTGGCAAAACATAAAAACCTCTCTATTCAATCTGTCTGAACTTAAAATATGTTGAAAAGATAAAAAGTCATAAATTTCACTATATCAAGATGCATACTTCTTTAAGTGTGCATGAAAGGGTGAAATGACTCCATAAATTTGGGCTGCAGGCTACATCTGAAAGCTGTACTTTTCATGACAGTTTAAATTCCCACTGTAACATTTTATGTTGATCTATCACATTAAATACTGATGGAAGTTTGTGGTTCTGGTCTGACAAAAGGTGGAAAACTCAAAGGCATATCATTAGTTTAACAAGGACCTGCATCACCAATTGAATATGCCATGACTTACAAATTATTTCAGAAATTTTAATAGTTTTTTTAGGGGATGTTTTGTAAATTCATCTTCCCTACCAAAGACATGCCTTATAAATAAGCCAGTCCTTTTAACAATGATATAATAAATAGTCTGCATCTTTGTATATTTACTCAGGTTTAAAGTTTTTAGTGAGCTGGCATTTTTTAGATAACCTGGCACAAGCCAGATTTATAGGTTTATTGTTCAATTTAAATTCTACACAGTATCCATCTTTAGAAGTCTCCTGTGGAAAGTGTTTGCAAAAGGAAGGATGATTTAGTATCATTTTTCAAGCTGGTGGGGTAAATTACCAAGAGGCACCAGCCTCCCATGTAAAGCTTTTAGCCAATTGTAGCAGTAGTAATTGGCTGTGATGTATCATTTGTACACAAACTTGTATTCATGTTCACTTACCATTTTTATGTGACATGTACTTCATCCACAATGATTCCAACAATGTTTTACTGGTTCAAGGATGAAAGCATGTTGTTCCATATAGAATTGAGCAGCCCTGACTCCGGGCTCCCAAATACCAGCTGGTAATCGCTACCGATTACTTTTTTGTCATTGCCGCCAAGTTTTACAGCAGAAATGCCAGTAACAACAGGATCCCTCTGCAGCTTTAGATTTGTTTCACAACTAGCAGAGTTAAATGATAAATCTAACTCTTGCCAAATCTGGTCGAGAATAACATGCAAACATCTTTCCCATCCATAAAGGAACAAATGGTACTTATTTGCTCCAGCTAAAGCAGACTGCATAGCGGAGTCTGCGTCCACTGGCACAGCCATGCTTGTTTTTCTTTAGACCGCTGCTGGTTGACATCATACACATCTCTGGTTTTCATTGGTTGGATATTCAAGATTAATGCATATATTGGCTTCTGGCTAGATGTATTTTTGGGAGTTTGTGAATTAATGTGTCATGATTTTATCTAAAGATCTGAACCGCATGCAGAAGACCAAACAGAGAGACCAGGGAAAAGTTTAACAGGTTTTATTGAGAGTAGGTTGAGAGGAGTCCAGTGCTGCTCTGAACACTGTCGAACCGGGACTGAAAAGTGAGGGGGAAGATTCTGCGGTTAGTTCAGGCTCAGTGGGAAATTTGTGTCTTTGATTTGAAGAAGGGAATTAAGGCAACAGGACTCACGTTTCCAGAAAAAGGTGTCTCTTGTTGAATCCAGTCGATGTGGGTTGTTCCAGTGACTTGCTCGTTCAAGGGCGGACAGGGTTTAACCAGGTTGAGGTGTTTCCTTTAGGAATGGAGGAGCTGACTGCCACTTAGTTTTCCTGCGGTACTTGAAAGGTTTCTTGTGAAGATGAATCCCCTGCTCAGAGAGACGCCCAAACAATCCTTGGGGAAAAGTACATCCAAACCACTAGCTTGAATCCTCAGCTCAGTTTGATGCTCAGAGAATCCTTCCAGGGGGGAGAAGGTCCAAAACATCCAGTTTGCAGGATGACTTCCTGCCGAGAGGCAAAGACAAAAACAGCAAGGTTAAAACACAGGTTGACAAAAACTCAGTTTGACTCAGCAAAACTCAGCTTGGCTAGAGTACCCAAAACTGGCAAACACTCTGGTGTCGAGGTAGTGGCAGTCAGAAGCATAAGAGTCCTCCGGTAATGAGGTAACTATCCGCAGGTGTATGAGGAGGCCAACGAGAACCAGGCACCGCCTGGTGGAGGAGGGAAAACAAACAAAAGCCCAAACCACACAAACTGGATTCCTGACATAATGTTATCAGATCTCGCAAAATATCATCTCCATTTAGAGCCAAGCGTGTGATAGCCTGAGAGAAGATTCTCTCACCATAATCAATGACGCAGGAAACCGCTGATTAACTAAAAATCATTGTTAAAAAGAAGATTATATTATCAAGTAAACAAAGTCAGGTAGTATATTCTCAGTGATTTAACATTAACACAATGATCTCTGAATTGAATATTATTTCAGTTTTAGCATTGTCTTGTCATCCATCAGAATAAGTTCACAATTGCAACATATTTGCACTCAATCCTAATTTTTTGTTTGCAGTGCCAGGACTGAAAGGTCCTGATACCAAGATCCAAAACAAATCAAACAAACTAATCAACTTTATATGCCAAAAAAGCAAAGTCAGAGCTATCAAGGCAAATTCGTATGTTGCTCTATGACTGCTTTTACAGATTGAGTCATTACTTCCTGACATAAATCTTAATACAGCCTGCTGTTACTCTACCTATTAATCTGTCTTGGAGTAACAAGATTATTTCGAATCTAGGGTGTCAGAGCAGAGGGGACAGCCTGTGCAAGCCAAGGTTGCATTTCAATATACCTTACAGTGGAGGAGTAGAATGTGACTTTGTTCGTCCTCTGTGGTTTTTTTCAGTAAATTAGACTAGAGCTCTGCTCACTGCAGACAAGACTATGCTCATTTCTTGCAACTTTAAATTCAACTAATGTAAAATATTGTCTTTTAAACTCTGTGTTTCTGTCTGCATTCACTCAAAGTTTCACATTGCTAAAACTAATTATGTACCTTAAAGCTGGATTTACAAAAAATAAAATTCTTAGGGTAGCCAATAATGTCCTTTGTGATAGTCAGGGACTGTTCAGAGTCCTCTGGTTCTGCTTTGCAGAGGTTTACCTCTGACCAGGGCATGAAATTGGCACCTGGCAATGCGCCAGGAGCACCTATAGCCAAAAGTGGCATTTGCAGGTTCCCCAAATGGCATATATCATTTTAAAAAATGTGCATGCCAGAACCAGTTTTGGCTCTCGCTGTCACTCCAATCCGCTAAATGGAGTTTAACTTTTACGATTTGTGGGTTAAACTGTCAAATCTACCTGCCATGTTGGGGGGTACCCAGTAAGACAACACTCAATGCTGAGGAAGTGTGGTTGACCAATCATATAGGGTATTGTTTTGTAACACAAGCCCCACTCTTTACTAGGATTTTTAAAACAAAATGTGTGGACATATAGCTGACGTAAAGAGTCCGCAGCCTGTAACCAACCAAGAGATAGATGATGCTGATTTTAAAAAAAAGATAAACGTATTTGTAGAAAGTTAATGCCATTTTGATATTAATGTAAAACTCTAATAAAAAAAAGTGTTGAACCTAGACAAAAACAGTAACCTAGAAACAATTGTACAGTTAAAGAGATTTGCAGCTGTGTGTTAACTTGATAAATGAGACCATCATTGAGATGATTTTATATGTGTAATTTTCTGTTCTAAATGTTAGCCACACCAGGTCAGATACAACTGTCATAATGTAGGTCTAGTCATAAAAGAGATTAGCTGGTTATGTAGGGAGCAGAAACAAACGACCCAGAATTCAGCCAGACAAGATCATATAGCTTAAAACCGTTTATTGTAATGTAAACTGCAGCAGGTTGAATCACCAGCATCAGCAACAGGAACCACAGGAAGTGGAGACTATAGGTTAGTGACCAGAGAGAGAGACTTAGGGAGGTGTTAAAGTCAGTGATTCTTTGGGCACTAACCTTGACTAAAAAGACCATCCAACTTCTGATGGTGTCATCTTGGCTTTCTGATGTGGAGTCTAATGAAAGATGTAAAATGAGTTTGGTGGTGGGTAGAAATCTTTTTTTAACAAAGGATATCTTATTTAACTGTAGGCAGAAATGTAATATTATTACAATATATGTAATATTTTTACAAAATGAGTATAGCAATACAACTTTATTGCTGTCTCTTTATTTGCTCTCAATTGAATAAGCCAAGAGGCCAGAACAGTGTATTTATATTGAAAATGTGTCAGTATATTGTTTATATATATTGAAAGCCTCTGGTGAGGTGATGGCTTATGGAGAGCATTACCGTTAGCAGTTTTAAAGCAGCATTAACCATGATTTAGAGTCTGAGCAACAGCAGCATGGGAAAAGACTGAGTGAACTTCCAGAAGGGTATACTCTGATTTGTCTTTAATATTTTCCATATGTGGTATGAAGCAAATCCATCAGCAATGCACTGTATTATAGCCATGTTATGTTAATGACACTTTAATAAGTCATCCACTTGCCAACAGAACATACTTTTATTCCATTTTTCCTCAGCTCTGTTCTCTGGTGACATGACTTGTAGTTTGAAGGATGAATTTCTGTCAGTAATTGCTGCTAGAGCTTTGAAACCTCTTGTTATAATAACCAGAGCAAAATGTGAAATGCTACCACATGGTGTGTCTTTTGTCATCTGTCCTGCACAGACTGAGAACAGCATAATTGAGATGTGGAATAAGACGGGGCATAAAGGGAACCATTGGAACCGTGTTGTGGTCCCCCTAAGGAAGCTCAGGAACTTTGAGGTGATTTTCGAGGGGATCCGCTCCAAAGATCTGAGCGGAGGAGCCGCCCTGGACGACATGGAATACATCGACTGCGCTCCGAGTAAGTGCTTACAGTTGTATAATATCTCTGACAGACACAAAACCAAAAAAACATAGATGCTGAGATCTTCTGAGAGAATGACATTCTTTCTCCGTTTTTTCCAAGGATGCATTATTTATTTAAGTTCTTTGACATGTAATTCCTAAAAGTGTAGGAGCTGTCAGTGAGCAAAAGGTTATGGAGAGCTTTTCTATGCTCACCATCCGAACTGGTAAACTGGACAAGGTAGCTCTTGAAGGACACCTGGGAAAGGGATCATTGAATGGTATTCAGCAACCCTTCAGCACATGCATTTGAGATGCTTAAAAAATAGAAGGAAATACAAATCTTTATTTTGCTTCCTCTATTTTTAAGCAGCTTTAATTCAACTTAACCTTTAAGCTAATTTATTATTTGTTCCAACAAAGTTCGTGTCAGAAAATGACACAGGTGCATAGTCACTCACCTTTTCATTTCAAATTGTTCTTTGCTTAAAGCATTTTGTGCTTAATAAGGTGCCATGATTGTTCATTTTGAAGACCTAAGTATTTTAACTTCAACTTTTTGGACCCAAGGTCCCATATTTTTTTTTTTTCATCAAAACACCCACACAACAGCTGACCCCCCTTCCTGGACCTATGAGCTTCAGTCTTTTTCCTTCCTCTTTAGCATCAATCATCTGGACAAAACACTGCGGTCAGTAATGCTAACATTTACTTTCATAAAGGACTTTGTCTCTGAGTGCCTTTGCAAACTGTTATCTGGCTTTCATGTTGCTTTTGGAGTAACAGCTTCTTCCATGCTGAGTGGTCTTTCAAATGTCTGTAAAAGACTTGATACACTGTGGATAATGAAACATGCTCCAGTTTCAGTCAAAGTCTTTTGTTTTTGTTCAGGGATTGAGACACATCTTTAGCCTCTAAAAACAAGTTCATGTAGGGGACACAGAAACTGTCTCTTTCCTTAATTGTTTGAAGACCACACATTCCAACAGTGTTATGTGAATATACTGGCGTACAGCTGTTGTTCTTAAGCATCAAGAAATTTTAAGCTAGGATTAACCAGACTTTTTGAACACCACAGTTCTCTTATTATTATTTTGGCTCTGTTTTCTTTTTTTAATTATGTCACAAACGGAAACATTATGTTTAGAGTGTCCACTTAAATACTTTCAAGATTTAGGTGATATTGTTGCTATAAAACTTTAAAATCTTCCTGTACACTTACTTAAATTATTTTAGGGCATATTCATTTAAATATATTTAAAATTTTAAGGAAGTGATTTTGGAGACGTCTCTCTGTCATTATTCTGAAAAAAGCAAACAAGTCTGATTTAATGTATGATGTATAATGTAATGATGGCAAAAAAGAAATGGTTAATTTTTATACCGTCATGTTAGTATCTGGTTTTAGTTGTATACACATATATTCACCACAATTAATAGAAAATGGTTCAATGTTCTAAGTTGGTTTTGTTGTTGTTGTTGTGTGGAGGTTTTTAAAGGACACAAATGCAGAGATGGAAGCTGAGGTGATTTCTTACAGGTTTAATAACCAATGATGGCAGCAGAAGCTTAAAACCAGAAATCCCCAAACACAGGAACCAGAGCAAAGGGGAACACGTAGGTGAAGGAGGGAATAAACAAAAGAAGAGAATCCAGTAAACAGTAACTGCAGAGGAGGAGTATAAATACAAAAACAGAACAAAGAATGGAGTAATCAACTGATTGGGAGCAGGTGTGGACTGAAGGATCTATAAAGGAGCTAGTGGAAGAAGACTGACAAAAAAAGGCAGGAACAGAGAATAAACAATATATACATAAGAACTCAAATACAACCAGAAAACAGATAGATTGACACATACTGGAAATTAAACCAATTACCTAGGAAACACAGAAAGACATAAATCAAAGTGTAACTGAAAACTCAAAAAGAAATACTTAAACAGAACCTAAAGGTTCAGAATCATGACAGTTTAAATGTGATTTGGCGGTAGCCATCATGAAAAGGGTTTGTTTACCAGAACTTGTACTGAAACATGCACAGAAAAATAGCAAACAAAAGAAAATTAATTTTGAAAATACGGATATGTTAAAGTAGCTTTAATATGTCAGTACTTTATCAAAGTCTAATAGTAGACCCAAGCATGGAGGGAGATTTGTGAGGAAGTTCAGGTAGCAACAGAAAAAACCACAGAATATTACCAGCTGCTATTATCATTGGATAATAAAAACATCATTTTTGTCATCTAAAGTGAACCGACAACATAAGTTTTATAATAACAAACACTGAGAGGGTGGCAATCGGACCGAGGATGCACCAAAGTAAAATTCAGTTTGTGTAGCAAGTTCTTGTTCTTTGTCCATTTCTGGAAAATAACAGATTTGAATTAAATTAATAAGGCAACAAAACAATCATGACCGATCATGGATTCCAAAAGTTGCATGTTAACAATATTAAAAATCCTCAGGACATTTGGTTTCTAAAGAATCAGGACAACCTATGATAACTTCATTTCACCTATTTTCCTGGCTTTAAAGTATATTTTCTAATCTTGAAGAATAAGATGAATCTATCTAGTGAATATATTGAATGGCTGTTCCAGATGATAGTTTGAGGTATGAAATGCAGGGAAAACAGATTAAAAACTGAGAAGCTGGTGAGTGTTGAAGGAAAGCATTTTTCATTGCTGACATGTTGCTGTCATGCTATGGTTGATGTTTGTGTCCGAGACAGATGCTCCAAATTAAGATGGACCTGGCACGAGGCTGGGCAGCATGTGGGATGTTTCTCTGCTCCATCAAGGCCGTTTCTCTCTGAAGCACACAGGCATACAGTAAACACACTTTGGGGGGAGGAATAAATACTGACCTCTAGTTCAGTTGAGAAGTACATCAAAACACTCTGAGGGGTGTGTACGCAAAGACTGACAAGCAGACAATCTGTCTCCCCGAAACCAAATTATTCAAACATACAGTCTCCATCAACATCAAATAGAAACCAAAATGGATTTTTGATTTACTCTGTAATGTTTTTAACCCTGCCAACCACCGGGAAGTCTAACTTTTTGCCAATCATAGATTTCATGCAGTGTTGATTAATTTGTTATTGAAAATAACAAAGTTGTTGTTGAAAATGTTGCTGTTTTGTGCTTTTTTTCTTCTCCAAGGGTTTCAATCTGGAAAGGCAGGGAATTTAATTTAAGTGTTTCAAAGGTCTAGGTGGGAGTGGAAATGATTTGGAGACATTAAAGGTGTCTAAATAGCCTATCATTTTGCTTAAGAAGCATTATCAGAGTCTAGACTATGCTTCATGTTTAATCATATTAGTTCCATTACTTAATTCATTCATATATCCATTTATCCATCCCTGTGTTCATTTGCGTTTTTGTTTGCCTCTAATTCCATCTTTCCGTTTATCATTCATTTTAATCTAAATGAGTAAATTAATTCCTCCATTTATCACTGTCTGTTATTTCATACATTTATTCATTTATTTTTCTACCCTCCTATTCATTTGTTTATAAATTCATTAATCCAGCCACCTGTTCTCTTCAACTATTCATTCCTTCATTTATCTGTCAATTCATTCATTTTTACATTATCCATTCATTCATTTTGCATTGCTGTTTTAAAACTATTTGGTGATCTGTTTAATTCTTCACCTACTGATTTATCTTTGCGTTAGTCCATTTATTTGTTTTTTCTTTTAATTTTCCCAATTGTCTGTTCATTCATACATTCATAGATATATCCTTTCTTTCTTTCTTTCTTTCTTTCTTTCTTTCTTTCTTTCTTTCTTTCTTTCTTTCTTTCTTTCTTTCTT
>NW_015150607.1:920087-922442 GCF_000732505.1 Cyprinodon variegatus
CATATATATAAAACAGGACTGCCATGTGTCATGAATTAATTTAAGCCTGGAAAGCAGACTGCTTTGGAATTAAAAAATAGGCAGAAACTCTTATCTCCCCTCTTCTTCCTGAAACTAGACAAAGCCAGGGGACAGGCTGGTCCGCTGTCTGGCCTTTTAGTGTTTCTCTCTGCTAAAAAAAATTTCTTTTTTTAGGCACTGTGGAGCCTGGTGACTGTCCTAAACTCACAGACTTTGTGTGTCAAAATGGTCATTGCATAGAGTCCCACTTGGTGTGCGACAATAAGGCAGACTGTGCTGATGGATCGGATGAGTGGGACTGCGGTGAGAAAAAATACAACATTTTGTCGTTCATTGTTGAGGATTATATCATGGCAAAGAAAAATCTTTTCCCCCTTTTCCTCTACCTTTCTTCTAGCTCACATATTTGGCTCACCGGGTGCTTGTAACTTCAACATGAAGGAGGACAGGTGGGAGCAGAGATGCCAGCTTTCTCAGGACGGCGATGACGACTTTGATTGGATGATCGGCCACAAGACAGAGACAGGAGCTGGACCACAATCTGACCACAGCCCAGGTCTGCACATGCTCAGATGTCATCCTCATTTTGTTGGGCACTTTCTTGTAAAATAAAAAAAAAATGGATAAAAAGTCAAATAAAACTAAAAGTTTAATTGTCCAAGCTCTAAATATCTGTTATAGAAAATAGATGTTTGATCTGAGTTTTGTGGCTGCTTTTTGGATATAGAGTAACTGTCCCAAAGCACCAGGTTTGCTGTTTTACCATGATTCAATTAATGCTTTTATTTTTAAAGCGAAGGGAACCTGAGAATCAGGATATGTTAAAAAGACTTGA
This sequence comes from Cyprinodon variegatus, assembly GCF_000732505.1. Classification (NCBI taxonomy): domain Eukaryota; kingdom Metazoa; phylum Chordata; class Actinopteri; order Cyprinodontiformes; family Cyprinodontidae; genus Cyprinodon; species Cyprinodon variegatus. The sequence goes on from NW_015150607.1 coordinate 920,944, forward strand.
TGTAAAAACAAGATTAAATACAAGCCCTTGAAAAGGAGTTTACATCCTTAAAAGATTTCCTTCATTTTATTATTTTTTACATTAAAATGTTTTAAATAATGAAAACAAAGTGTTTTGACAAAGTGTTTTATTTCATCAATGCTTGTCCAGACTCAGGTTTGGCCATATAAGAGAGCAAAATCCATTGTTCTTATAAATAAAACTACGGTATAAATTATCTAGATTTGATGCAGCAAAACAGCCTACAACTTTCACAGGGTGTTGCTGCTAAAAGTGATCACTGTTGTCCAAAACATGTACAATCACACAAATAATGGGGAAAACATAATTTTTTTCACACCGGGTGAAGTTTGTGTTGATAGCTTTTTATAAAAATAAAATCATGGTTATGTTACAGCCTTTCATATTTACACAGATTATCTTTGTCTAACATTAAAATGTGTTGGATGTTATAAAATACTGGAAAGAAAAAAGTAAAAAATTGAAAACATCTTTGGGGCAGCAAATACTTTTTCCTACCACTGTGTAAAAATGTTGATAATGACATGATAAATGGTAGCCAAACTGTTTCATCAGGCTAATTGAACTTAAGCATCCTACTATAGTTTGCTGAAACTGATTTAGAGTTTAGTTACACCAGTATCAGCCATCCACTCAAATATTGTTTCAAGACAGAACCAGATATTATCCTTTGCTTTTTTTCTTGAAATAATAACAATGCTGTCAGGTAAAATCATTTGTCTAAATTAAGAACAAACAACAGTTCCTTTCCCTGACACCCTCAATGTGTCCAGCTTTCTTCCAGCGTCTTTGTACTTTCAACTTGATAGCTGAAAAGTGGCAGCTTCAGAGATCTTCTGAAGGCAGGGTTAATAAAAACATCCAGATGCATGCAGTTAAACAGATAATAAAATATTTGGCCTTGTTTACGATAAGCAGAAATGCCAGACTTTTCTTTTTATACATATTTTTAGTAAAAGGAAATGTTTGTTACCTTAATCTATGTAAGAAAATGAAATACACAGCTTTCTTCTTCCTTAAGGTGCTGTATTTTCTGGTTTGTTTCTTTATCTTCTGCATAGATGATGAGGGAATGAGCTAAATCAAACAAAAAAGAAAGAATGATCACATTTTTTTTTTTTGGTAGGCTTAAAAGAATTAAATGAAAACTTACTGGGATCCTTTTCTTGAAATTGGAGAATTTACTAAATTTAAGTCAACACAGCTGCTTACAGCGCTTTAACCTTTAAACCAGGCACACAAGGGGCAACTCTCTTTATGATTGTTGGGGAATTTGGCATGAAGGGTCTTTAGCACTAAATGCATTTATTTATCATACCTTCCTAATTCAACATCATTAGCATAAGTAATTCGTCCAACTTTTTTACAGCCTTGGCGTACTTTCAAAGGTGGTACAATATTACAAATTTCTGCAAGACCCTTTATTATGGTGGCTATAATGCTGTAACAGCTACTATCTTCTTAAATTGTTGCAAAAC
>NW_015150607.1:924203-946308 GCF_000732505.1 Cyprinodon variegatus
TTTTTCTTTAAATTTGTATTAAAAAAAATTTACCATCCACCCATCCATCCATCCATCCATCCATCCATCCATCCATCCATCCATCCATCCATCCATCCATCCATCCATCCATCCATCCATCCATCAGCGGTCACAGCTATCCTTTGCATTCGTGGACTAAAAAAAAGATTTTCCTTATTGTGAATAGATAGTCCTATGTTAAGGCCAGTCAATCTACAAGATGCTCCACCCCCAGGTACCACCTAATTTCTAAGTTCTTTTATAAGCAACCCTTTTAAAAAATCCTAGTTGTTAAGATAATAGGTAAAGACAAAAAGATTTGTTTTTTATTTTGGCTTTGGACGTCATAGAGAGTAGGGGTCTTTAGAAAGCCACGGAAACTACAATAGCTGTAGTAGACCTGCACTCTACATCACTACAGCTGCTGTAATGATGTTGAGGGCAGGAAAGCAGGACAGTTATTTGTCAACAAAAAAAAAATCTACAGGCCACTTCCACCAGTTAATGTTGGGTTATTTTTAATGTTAGAAATCACCCAATACATTCTAACCTTCATGCATGCTAGGTATATACAGTCGGATCTGGTGGGGCACCTTTGCTTATGTGGGCCGCTACTGGAAACCATGGAAACCAGTGGACATACGCCAACATCCTTTTGTCCAACACAGAAGATTTCAGAGTTACCTTCGAGGGGGAAGTTGGTGGAGACATGTGGACAGACATTGCCCTGGATGACATTTCATACACGGCAGAGTGTATGGTTGGAGGTAAGGAATTATAAAGCTTTATTTGGCCTTTTTGCTCTTTGGTTTTGTTTCTCCCCTTATTTCTCCTCCTCCAACCACTGTCCTCTTTTTCATTTCCTCCAGTTTTCACCTTTTCCTCTTTTTTCTTTTATGCTCTAATGTTCTACACTTCTTCCCTGAGTTTCCTTATAAACAACGTGAACCCATAAGGAGAGGGGTAGAAAGTTAATGGAGCCTGTTGGCCTGTAGGTTTGTATAAATTTACTCTGGAGATCAGGTCAATGCTTAGGGGTAGCACAACTGGAGGAAAAGCAATTACATTTATATTGTGTTGTTTCCTTAGCCTCACCTCTCTTCTCACTCTTCACCTTCCTCGATCAACTTTCTCAAGGCTTTCAGATCATAAAATTCCTGTTTCTGATTCAAGCAACACTCAGAGTTTCTTCTGTGAAGAATGTCTAATTTGTGTGAGCCAAAACTCAATGAAGAAGCTTGCTAAATTTTAACATTTCCACTCAATTCCATCCTAGGACCAGTAACTCCACAGCCGATGACCTGTGACCCTGAGCAGTTCCAGTGTGCATACTCCTTCCAGTGCATTTCAAAGAGCTGGTGGTGTGACGGGTTGCCGGACTGTGCAGATCAGTCTGATGAAGAGCTCTGCCCAACAGCCCTGCCGGGGACCGTCCCGCCTCAGGACGGCTGTCCTGCTGAGAGTTTTCAGTGTTCAGACTTCAGCTGCTTCCCTGCCTTACTGCGCTGTGATGGGGTCTATGACTGCCCAAATGGAGAGGATGAACACAGCTGTCGTAAGTATGGATGTGGTGTCATTTTGGAACTTACACTACAGTATGACTGTTTTGTCATAAGTTATGTGTTATTATAACTCAAGGTGAACACATTTCTTTAAAGTTAACTCATAGAAGTGTTAAACATGCTTAATTCGTGCTAGCTTGACATGGTTTTTGACTTTTAAAAAAAATGTGCTGAGGAAGAGATGGAAAGGCATTATTTGAAAATGTTCTGACATGATAAAATAGGTGCAACTTGCCTGATTACATGTTTATTCAAACTTAAAAAGTTTGGTCAAAGTTTGCATCATGCTTGGATGTAAACCGAATGATAAGTTGCCTGTATGAAATATAGAATAGCCTATTTAGAGCAATCCTGTAATTTACCTTTCACCTGTTGCTGAACAATGTCAGTCTGCTGAAGGAAAGAAGTTTGCAACACTTCTCCCTTGTTTATAAAAGGTAAAATTTGGCTCTTTGGAAATGTTTCTAGTTGTAAAAAAATGTAGACCATAATTAAAACAGTTATCTTCTTAATGTAATTTTTTACCTACTACGAGATGTTACCCTGTTTCTGTTTTTTTTTCTGTGTTCATAGAATGTTTAAAAACAGAAAATGAATAATATTTGGTATAAAAGTATGGCATAAATGTTATTAAACTGAGCAAAAATGTATTAATGTTTAAGTTTTAATTTATGTGCCCGATTTATAAATTTTTTTGTTTCCCTTTTACACAAAAGCAACTAGACTATTCTATATAAGAATCTGTTAACCGTTTCATCTTTTTTTTTTATCCATCTCTGAGAACATATTTTTCAGGGGAACATAAAAAAGATGCAATATTTGTTGTAAAAATGAAAACATGAAATGAAGACCATTAGAGAGATTGAAACTTTGGCTGTAACTATAAATAACTCCTTGCTTTTATGTAAAAAAAAAAAAAAAATCAATGTTTATATGTCTTCAAAATGATGATGTAGTACATGCCCACCTTTCACTATGAGAGATGAAAGGAACCACAGTTTTGCTTTAAAATATGGATACAAACATATATACCTTCAGATCTTAAAGTGTGCATAAAAACACAAACAAAACTGTTAATAAAAAGATAATTATTAAAGAAAGCATCAGGTTCCTATTTCCTAATCGACATTCCTGTCAGCTCTTAAGAATCCCAAATAGTGTTTAAGGGTGTAAAACACTGAATTCCCTGCTTAGATGTATTTTACATTGCAAAAAAAACTTCCAATTCTAACTTGGTCTTAACTGAGTGCCCATTAATACCGTAATCAATAGATAACTGGTAAAAAGCTGATTGGTTACCTAAAGAAACCAACATGACTGCATGAAGTCAGTGAATGTGCAGCAATAAATCCCTTAGAGCAAGCATCTTTTGACAGTGGAGAGAGAGAAAAAATACAACCTTTGAAGCCCTACAGTACCTGGTTTAGTAATGAAATGCCAGGGCCCCTTTATATGGGAAAGCTAAACAAAAATATTACACAAAAGTGGCAATCCTTTCAAGTATTCCATTCAGGGAAGAGATGCAGTTAAATTCAGAAGCACTTAGCCATGATTCTTTTATATTAGAAAGTAAAACAAGGAAGGTACCAAATGCACTTTGTCCATGAAAAACAAAAAATTATCTTATAGAGCACAAGGTTTTGGCAGCCATGATTCCAGATGATTGGAGAGTCAAGCTTAGAACAATGAGATCCAGTATTTGAGGCGGACAAACAGATTACTCAAAACTTTTATTGGAAACAGAATTGCAGTGAGCGGCGTTGGCATCTAAGGCAGGAACCTCTGGTCTTACAGTTTATTCCAAGCCTAGAGGGTGAGGTTGACGGTGTCAATGATGTTCTTGGAAGTCTGAGCTACATAGCTGATAAGTGGTTAAAAGAGGTGCTGAGGGAGAATCCAGAATGGAGTTGGGAAACAATTCCAGATTCAGTTCACAGAAAGGCTGAAATCCACCAGGAGTCCATAGACAGGTCAGGCAAACAGATCAGACGGAGCATGAGGCTCAGTGGTTAAGAGGCAGAACAGGTCATGAGCAGGCAGTCAGAAACACAGGAATGCTCGAATACTTCTCAACAATGGCTTAAGAATAATCTGGCACTGGGGACTTGTCTGAAAGCTGGTTAAATAGAGAACAAAGCAGGTGGATCAGACGAGCAGTAATAAGAGCTGGATTGAGATAAGCAGGTCAGTGAAATGAGTAATCAGATAGACATCAGCGCCAATATTGTGACATGGCGTTCCAATTACTGTGGTTTTTGATCCCGATTGACAAAAAACTGGTGTGAGTGTATCTATATATTCTCTATATTCGGAGCTGCACTACGGGCGCACTGGGAAAACTCCCATAGAGAAAACCAAAATAAATCAATTTAATTAAACTAAGATGGAGCAGGAGGATTCAGACCTTCAAATGTTAGAAGAGCTCTTAATTTCACTCTAAATTCAGCAGGGATCCAGTGGATTGAAGCGTAAGGTTAGAGAAATGTCAAATTTTTCTCTTTATAGAAGTTACAGTACATCTGGCCTGTTGTTCTATTTAGCTGTAATTCCTTCCTAAAGCAGAGGAGGCATTGGCTGAACAACTGCTGCAGATAGCTTCATGTTCTACTGTTGATGAACTTGGCTTTGGCTATACCAAGCTATATTGGCTTAGTTTTAACTATGTCTGACTGAATAAGCTCTTTTCATTCCATATGCAATACTTAGAATTTCTTTACTGTAGCTGTTTCTAGAGGAATAACAAAGAAAAGAAGTTGTCACACTTGGATCATTTATTTTCTTTACCATCCCCCCCTTCAATCAGTGCTACTATGTTCTTTTTGTTTCCCCAGTCAGTCGTCTCAGAGGGTTTGCTTTTACTGAGCCTGCTTCTGCTGGCGGTTTATTCCTGTTAAAGGGAGTTTTTCTTTTTTCTGTCGCTTAAAGGGATCACTCACAAAGAGAGATTGCAACAAAGTCAATGACATGCAACTGACTATCCAACATTACGACAAGATATTTTGAGGAGTAACAAACCATTGACGCAATGCAGTCTGCTGCTGTCTTTAAATATCCGATTACTGATTAACATATTGGAGTAATAAATTTAGATTGATTATATTATTTTCAAAACTAGGATCAACCTGGATTATTTGCATTTAGAATCTGTATGATCTGATGAAATTGATTGTTTTTGGTCAAATGTCTTGGGAAAACATGTTTGAACTGGCGCTTGATAAATGATAAAAAATTGAATTAAATCCTTACATCAATCTTTATTTAAAACTTACTGCAGGCTTTTTTCACCGAACTTTAAGTCTGAAAGGCAGAAACTAAATAGTAAACAAGGAATTGCCAACAGATATGATTCAGGTATTAAAAGCTTTGACATTTCTCTCTTCACTCAATCCTTTTTATGTTTCATCATCTTTTCACCAGCGTTGCTGCAGTGTGAGCCTGGAGAGCTTGTATGTGAGAGCTGGCCCGGTTGTATTCCGCTTTACATGCGATGTGACCGCTCCCCCGACTGTCTCCCGTTCCACTCAGATGAGTCCAGCTGCCATGGTAACGTGCTTTCTTTTTGCTGTTAATTACCTCCAGCATGTCCTGCCATGTCACAGGTTGCATCGACTGTGAAATTATAATGACCTCTGCCTGTGCATGCTGCAAGATGAGGTGGCTACATTAGCTGTGCATTTTTATGTAACTATTTCTGTCTAGTGTAATAACAGTGGTGGTCTCATTTAGCTTCTTTAAAAGCTTTTATGTCAATCCTTCCACATTTTCTTCACATATTTCATAATCTTAGGAAGGGTCACACACCTTTGTTTTGTCAGTGTCCATACGTACGCTCATGTGAGATCTGTCTCATTTAAAATCGGTAAAGCTGCATAAAGATTTTCCTGTTTAGCAAATATTTAATGTTACATCAGTTTATCGAAGCTCCAGTTTAAGTCAAGGGCTTGAGAAATTCTTACTGTCTCAAAATTTTAACCTCAAGTGTTGATCCTGCTCCTATAGCTACCAGTGGAGGAAAGAACAAATAATATGATCTTTGGATGAAAATAAAAGTTTATATAATTTTTTTCTATCATCTTGGCCAGTTGTTCAGCAATTACTTTCTTCTTTGGCACAGAAACTACTCTGATCCTGCAGTGTTGGCAAAAAAAGACCTTCTTTATCTATCAAATACATTATAAACAAAAAACATTCGGCTGCAGAGGCTTTTTTAAAATTCACTATATCAGTGAGATTACTCACAACTTTTACCTTTCACCTTCTTATAAATTTTGCCAAATATATTCACTTTCTTTTTTTTTCCATAACCTAATTATTTTGTTGCTTCCTTTTCAGACAGGTGTTGCAATTTCTTTGCATAACACAGTTATAAGAGAGTAGCCAATTTTAGAATCTCACTAGCTTTTTAAAAATGTCATGACCAAAGGCTCTGTCATACGCCCAGTCTTACATTGACAATAATAGCCACTGTAATTTTACCAGATTTCCTTTTATGGAGTGATAAACAAATTTTGGAGTTATAGCCAAGATGTTGAAACATACACAAAGGTGTCTCCTGGGTTGTCCCAAGGACTTTCAGATTAGTTTTTAAAGTTGATTTTTAAAGCAACTTCAGGTGAGGCTATACATTGTATATTCTTTATTGTTTAATTACAAATAATCAGAGAGTAAAAGCTGTCATACTTGTTCTATTGAAAAAACAAACAAAAAATTATTTTTTTATCTAACCTTTACACTGGTAACAAAAGGGTTTATGTGGAAACTGATAATTGAGGAGCTGATTTATTTCAGCTGCATATTTTCTGGTAAATTGTGCTTCTTAAATTGTCTTGGGTATCATAGCCAGAGGATAAATGAGTATTGCAAAGAAAGGCTCCTAAGCTTGGGTGATTAACAAGGGTTTTCATCAAACATTTCTCATACACATAAAACTTGTCATCATTTGTGACATTACCGCATAAAAATTTACTGTATTTACATATTATAAACAAAGGAGAAAACTAGCAGATGGTTTTCCCTTTTTCATCAAAATAAAGATCTTTATACATACTAATTATATAATCTTATAATCAATCATTTCAGAGCATTCAGACATGTTTACATCTGTCCCACAAAATGAAAGTCCACCAAAAAAAAAGTCCATCAATTTAAATGGAGTCCAGTTGGATATAATTTAATCTCAGTATAAAATCTGCTGTTTTGTTATTGGCTTCAGAGTTTCTGTTTAAAACATTAGAGAACAGCATCACACAGACCAAGCAACACGCAGATATGTCAGGCAAAAAGCTGTGATGATTTATTTTTAAGCAGGTTAATGTTATTAAACAGGGAAAAACATCTGGTATACTGTTGAATCCATCATCTGTAAGCGAGGCAAGGAAAAAAGTGATCGGTGGGGCACTGAAAAGCTCCGTTGACTCTCTGAAGGAGCTCCTACTTGAGTGAGAAACTATTAGCTGTTGATTGCAAACATCTGGCCTGTATTGAAGAATGGCAAAAAGGAAATTAATTTCCTTTTTTAAATACCTTTAAGAGGTCTGAAGAACTACTAAAGAGGGCATATAACAAAGTTCACCAGAGGGTATATATAATTAATGTTATACTTCTTGTTGTGAATGGCTGAAAACTTTTTTCTTTATCTTTGTATTGCAATTCACAAATAGGATAGGAATGCAATGATACATTTTTTTTTTTTTTTTTTTTTACAGAATGCCCACCAAAGTACTGCCAGGATCATGGTTTTTGCCATATTAAGGAACACGGACCTGTCTGCTTGTAAGATGCAAGCTAAAGCACATAAACTTCTACACATGAACAAATAAGAGTTTTGTGTAATTTGCTCTCTGTTTCTCTCTCTGTAATTGTTATTGTGAAATTTAAAATATGACAAACATCTCCGCCATTTCTTTTTTTTTCCATGACAAAAAAGAAACAATCTGTAAAAAGTTTTGTCTTCTATCCATCTAGGTCAAACATGATGGTTCTGCCTTTAATTATCCAGTAGTTTCCTGGAAACAACTGATGCATAGAGTATGGTCAGATTTTACTCTTCGTTTTCACTGCAGGTTCTATTATATAGGATAAACCTCATTTATTAGAATTATATTCTTCAATTTTAGCTTTTAAAAAAAGCACTATAGGTCAGGCGATATTCTGCATTCACTTTGATCGAGGTTTCGTTTTTATCATGTATGGGTTTTATATGTATGCATCAGCAGTTTGAAATATCAGAGATGGGAGATTTCATTTTAAAACATCCTGTTATTGGGCTTACTGCATAATCTGCTTATATCCTTCTAAGTTACTTTCTTTTGGATATTTCACATTTCTCATGTTTTATTGTTTATCATTTAAAAATGTCTTAGATCATGCTGTATTGATAGCATCTTGCCTTTGCATTTTTAACTGAATTAGCTGAGGGCTGTCTGGGTCAGACCATCCTGGTCTATAGCTAACCCACCCTCCCATCAACTCCGCACTTTTTGTTTGAAAAGATACTCAAGAGGTGTTGATCACTAAAGAAAAACAGACCTCCTTTATTAGTAAAGCATTTTTTTTATTATTATCTTGCCATGAGCCTTATGTGTAGGGACAACATACCATCATGCATAGCTCTGTGTGGTATGGAGCGAACAAAGCTGTTGCTGCATAAAAGACAGTTCTGATGTAGATCCTGAGCCCAGCACTGGGGGGGACACCTCAGGCTTATGACCGGCATCATATTCTTCCAGGGAACCTGGCCAAGAACAGCCTACTGTCACACAATCTGGGCGCTGACTTCCTCTGAATGAGAATGCCACCGTCTGTCTTCACTGGATGCCGTGTCTCCCATTAGAGGGTTAGAAATCAAGATGATGCTGAACAGATGTTGACTTGGAGCAGAGTCTCTCTGTTAGGAAGAGGAAGAGCTCACTTTGTTTCCCAGACTTGCACATTGCCAGGGCAGCCAAAATATTTCCAGAGAGTTTCCAAGCTGGATGTCCAACAGACATAAAAAAATGAAAAAAATAAAAAAAATGTTAGAAATAGAAAGGCTCAACAGATATGCATTCAGAGGAGCTTGACAAATTTACCACTTTAAGATATTTAGCAAACACCACAAACCAGCAAAACAGTTTTTAACTTCTTTTCCTGTGTTAACTAGAGGTGTGATGTCCCAGTCCTTTCTCTAGAGTAGGGGAGGGTAAAAGGGCAGAGCCTTTTAGCTGTTAAAAAGATTAATTTTCAGTACCATGATTAAGAACTTGAGTATTTGGCATTGTATTGAAAGCTCACTGGTTTGTACTTGTTTAACCACATGAACTTGTNCTTCTTTTTGCCACTGACTGCAGGTGTGAGCCTGGATGGTCGGGCAATCGCTGCCATGTAAGGGAGAAACCATCTCTCACCACTTCATCCCCAACTCTAGAATCAACACAGCTCGGTAATAAAGAAATTCACCTTCTAACAACAGCTGCATTAGACATTCTCATCCACATCATTATAGATTATAAATCCACACATGTATTCTGTTGTCTAGATTCTGTGTATGCAGGCATCGGCATTGGGTTAGTGCTGCTCCTAGCTGGAGTTGCCGTTTGCTTCCTCGCCCTGTGCAAGAGAAAATGTGGCCTTATGTGAGTCCAAATGGCTCTTTTTAGACATATGAGACAATGTTTTTTGTGAATAAGATGATTACTATGTTTGTTTGGTCCACAGAAAAGATGACCCAATGAAATATGGCATGATGGATAATCCAAGCTTTGACTGGGGAGCAGAGGTCAGTGCGCTGAAACGTCCAATCAATCACAGGCAAAGTCATTTCGGGTGTCTTAGCTGCACAAAATTCATTTTTCCTCCATTTTGTCGCACACTTATTCAATAAGGGGAGCCGGCATGAGAGGAGGTCAGAAGGTGATCGTCAGGCCTTTTTGCCTGATTAGGTTTTTGATTTAGGATTATTGATTTTGCCTCCTATGAGTGCCTATGTAGTGTTACAGGCTGCTCACTACACAAGGTGTAACACATGTAGGGACATAAAAATCCAGTCTGATCCACTGCCAAACTACAAGATACACAGCCATTCAGGTATTTTTTTTATTTTTTTTGTTTAGTATTCTTATAACAAAAAGGTAACAGGAGAGGCTCAAGGATCTGCACGAAGCAACACAATTTTATTCTCAGACAGATGCCATGATTACTGCTCTCCCACTGCATGCTTTGTTCCCTACAGTTTTAATCTCAGTAGTCTTTCCTACTATTGTTCGATGCACCACAGAGGAGATGATACAACCACAGCCGTTCTATTGCTGTAATGACTGATGTGTGACTTTGACGATTCATAAGTCATATATTATATGAGAGCATTAAGACAGGAAGATAAGAGAAAATGAGCATATTGTTTGTTTAAACACGTTGAAACTAATTTTTATCCAATCAAATAATAACAGAGGGTATTTACAGCACCTCGGCAGTCGTAATATTTAATATGATTATGATAGAGTAAAATGATGTGTCTTTTTTCTGATGAGTCTCATAAAGCCTTTTACGTAAAACAAGCATCATAAGCATCAAAAAATAGAAATAATAATTCGTCATTAAAGAGAGATAAAGAGAGATTTCTCTTTATCTGTTGAATAAACATTATTTTTATTTAAGGTTTTTTTTCTGTTTTATTTTTATTTTTTGTTATTTTTACATTCCAAAAAAGATAATAAACTTCTACTACAGCAAGGTTTGTAGTTAAAATGTACATGCATACGTGTTTTTTCAAGCAAAAATATCAGTTTCATTGCCTTCACAACCTGCTTCAGTGCTAAAATGAATATATTTTATGGTATTTTATTTTGTACATTAATACTGACTGACCTGTGTACCTTTGCTTCCATCCTATGCGTAAAACGCAGCTTTTATTAGAGTGGAGTGAATATAGAGTGTGAACCTGAATTTGTGTCTCTGTTACTTCAGCATTTTTTCTAGGGTGCTGAAAAACAATATAATGAAATATTTCAATGAGTTTAAGGATGTGATAATAAAAAGATGATTGATCAGTCTGTTAACTGGCCGTTTCCAAGTACTCTCACACATAAGGGCTCATCTTATCTCTTTTTTGTCCTCAGCTCCCATCAGAGGACAAACGTCCAGACGGTTGTCCCAACATTAACCCCAAAAGGAGTAATGGTCCTGGGCTTTCAATCAGTGTCTACCCCTGGAGAAGAGAGCTGGAGGTGATGTCTCTGCCGAGGCTTTTGACCTCTAATTGTCTGTATACATGGCAGTAATGTGATCCACTTCTCTTTCTGTGCATTTATCTACAGCAGGGTTCAAACTGGAAAGATGCCAAGCTATCCTTCTCCAACCCATTGTACAATTACCCCAGTGACACTAATGGCGCTGGCAACAGAGCCTCTGAAGAATAAAATCAATGGACTTGATGGATTGGTTTTTTGGGGACATGTTTGCTGATGGCAGAGTGTTGATCTGAATTAAGGAGAGAAAAACTCACCCATGTCACATAGATCTGAACCTGTACATCACTCATTTTGAAAATGATGAAGATAATTCCTAAAATATCTCAACAAATGTTTTTATTTTGTAAATATATTTGTGACCATGTATTACAAACACAACAAGTATGTGTTTTGATATTGTAACCAGACTAAATAAATAGCATTAAGTCATTCCTACTGCTCTTGTTGCCCCATTGAAATAAAGGATTATCTTAACACTAGTGTCGATATAGACCACATCCAGAATACTTTTCTAATTTACAGTTATATACAGTGCTTGACTTCTGTCCAGACTTCATTTCAGCTGGTCATGACAGCAAGGAGACATTTGAACTAAATTAAATCACTAGGTAAGGATACAAACCTTTGAGAACATTACTGTGCAATAATTTCATTTTCATTACACCTGGCTGTATCTGTGCACATCAATAGACTGAACTTTTTTTCCCCTCTGAAACTGTATAACTGGGAGATCATCTGTGAACATATATGCTAAACCTTTTGCAACATTGCCATATTAGATTCAAGTTTGGACTTCAACTTAAGCATTATAACACTTAACAATTATTTCAAGTAGAAATAATAATCAATTATTTGTAGCTTTGCCTGTTTTTTTTTTTTGTTTGTTTGTTTGTTTTTTTGGTTCGATCATCCTAAACCCCAGTTTCAAGTCTTTTCCAGCCTCTAAAATTGTCTTGTTCCTTTGGCAAAGTGTCTCACTTACCTCCTCAATTCAAAAAAAAAAAATGAATTATTGCGACTTCATGTTTTGCGGTTTATTGAAGTCTGTCAATAATTTTTTTCTGCCTTAGGAAATGATAGGAACAATCATGTATAGCTCTACAGATGTTAACATGATGCATGGGAGGTTGTCTTTTAGTTCAACATTAAACAAAATGTATTAATTGTCTGATGTTTGCCTGTTTCTTGATCCCTGCAGAGTCCCTGTGAGTGTGTTGATAGATTCTAGAAGTTCAATGTCCACAATTTTCATGAAAATAAACAATGAAATGAAAAATACAATTAAGTGAAAATTGTTTGAAGTCCAGCTTCAGATTTCTGACTCTGATTTCTGACTCAGATTTCTGAAAACCAACAGCTCAGCCTTTTCCTAGCCTCTCCATCACTTTTTCCTCTCATCTGACAACAATCAAACATGCACACTTGTCATGCACAGCACCTGACTGAAAACCTGCAGCTATCAGTGTTTCTGTCCTGCAAAAAAAATCTCTGGTCGCTTCGTTATTCATGCAGTTGAATGGTTCAAAGGGGAGCCGCTCTGTGCCACTGGCCTTTGTTTCTGAAGCAACATCAGTCAGCTTTTTCCCTCTGAAGCTATTGTGACAATTTCGCTCATCACTAAGCTCAGTCCAGCTAAAGGTCACCGTGTCGTTTGTGTGTCGCTGCACAGAGATGTCTCTGTAATGAAAACGTTCCTTTAAAGTTCATCCAAGTCCTCCTTAAGGGACTCTTATGTGAAAATAGGAGTTGATTTATGCAGTTGTTAACCTCTGTCTCTTAATCCTCTCTTGGTTGAGTACAGTAAAGTGTCTCACAGGAATGGAGAGCAGCCCAGTAAAATCAGTAAATTTATTTATTTTTTTATTCTTTTTTGTCTAAGTGAGGGGCAGAACCTCTGCTTTATCTCTGTTTTTAGTGAGCATGACATTGTTTTCTGACTATCCAGAAAGTTTCAAGGTCATTAACTTGGCAAAAGACAGAGGAAGAAAACCAATGAACCATTTTTGTTTGGATGGGCTGTGATTTTGAAGACTTAGGTTTTTGTATCATTGTTACACTGACGATTAATTTGATGGGTTACGCTTAAATTCTGTTAAAAGGTGATTGTAATAATTAATGCTTGAACCTATCTTCAAGAAACAAATTATATAACGTCATTGCTTTTATACCGGTAAATAAACTTAATCATGAAAGCAATAATTATTTTTTGCACAATTTTTTACCTTGATTTGTTGCCTCTGGAAATATAATGAATTTCTAATATGCTACATGCTTACATAAGCTGAAAATGTTTCACCTCTGGCTTTTAAAAAATAGCAAAACAGAAAATGTTTCGTACTGCACACTATAACCCTAAAAGAATGTGTCACCTTTCCATGTCTTTGAATTCAGGGCATGGAAATCTTGTGAATTTCTATGGCTGAGCATCTTTATCCAAGCCTCAATTAACCAAGCGCAATGCAAACCATCGGACACGGTGGTGCAAAGCATGGCGCCACTTGATTCTTGAGCGAAGGAGACATATGATAAATGTTTTCTCTCTGGCAACTCAACAGATGAATCTGGGTTTTACAGAGTAACGTATTATTAAGTAAATTAACATCCTCCACTATACCTTTAACTTAAAGACAAAGCTCAACTTGACTTGTGAATTACCTTGCTTGATAAAGATCAAAATCCTTGTTAAAATAAAATCACCTCAAGATGTTTAAAGTACATTTTGTTCCCTCCGAAATCAATAATTTGGTCTTTTGTTGATTTTTACAGTTTCTACAGTTTTACTGCAGATAAGACATCAAGCAGGGATGGTTCTATTTTATCATCTGAATGGATGCAGATGCAGGACAAAAAGAAGTCGACCAAGATTGGAACCCTACTGACCTCAATTGCAAAAGACCTGTATGCCTGATCTATTAAGTGCTGAGCCACATTAAAACCCTTTTAACAACTTTGTAGGAAATACAACAAGGATAAGTGGTTCTCATGTACTGTTCAAATAAGAAAGGCATTGGTTCAAACTGTTCAAACACAGCTGAACAAGCAGGGAGAGCAGAGACAGCTACATTACTGGGGGAAACCAATGCCATGTCTATGAGATGCAGCTTTATTTTTTTATTAAAAATGGAAATCCAATTCTCACAAAAACTGAGGCATCAAGCAAATGAAAATTCTTATGTTATATTGCACCGTATACCACCATTCTACTTTGGGTTTGGATTTTTTTAAATGGAAGATAGTGTTAATTACTTTTCTGACTCCAGCATGTTGCTGGGTTTTTAATGATGGTGGGGCTGCTTTCAGAAGTTGGAAATGGCCCCTTGCGTCCAGTGAAAGGTACCCTGGTAAAATATAAAAGGGTCCTTAAGACAATTCCATGCTCCCAACTTTGTGAAAGCAGTTTTGAAATGATTATTTTTGTTACCAAAATGACTACACTTGTGCACCAGCAGAAGTGTTTTCATTTTGGTTAGATCATATAGAGATGATAGTTTGGAGCCAAAGTCACCAAAGTGGTCAAGAAAGTCCATGTTGCCAGGGTGGGGTGGATAAGATCTGCTTTGAGAATCTCAGGTCTCTAGATGTTGTTGGGCTGTTGTAGCTGACACGCTTCTTTAACATTGCGGGGCGGTTGGGGACAAAGCCCCCAAACTGGCAGACCAGGGTGCAGGTGCCCTCCATAAAAAGGGGGACTGGAGGGTCTGTTCCATCTCTAGGGGGATATTTCTCATCCTCCCTGGGAGGGCCTATCCCAGGATGCTAAAGAGGAGAGTCAGGCCTGTTGCTAAAGCGCTTCAGGAGGAGGAGGAGTGCGGTTCTTGTTCTGGCTGTGGAAAACTGGACCAGCTGTACATTCTTTGCAGGGTGCTCCAGGGTTTGAGTTTACTAAACTTGCCAACATGTGTTTTACAGACCTGGAGAAGGGATTTGACCTTGTCCCTCATGCTGCCCTGTTGGAGGTGCTCCATCTGAACTTTATATCAGCGGAGCAGGAGTTTGGTCAATTGCCGGCGTTAAGTTGGACTTATTCCCGGTGCAGGTTAGACTCCATCAGTGCTGCCCTCTATCACAGGTCCTGTTCATAACCTTTATGGAGGGCATTCCTAAGCCCAGCCAAGGGCTGTAGGGAGTCTGGTTTGGGGTTCTTGTTCCTTCTTTCTGCCAACAATGTGGTCTTCTGGCTCCCTTCTCTCATTACCTATAGCATACACTATTTGCACACTTTGCAGCTGAGTGCAAAGAGGTAGGGATGAGAATCAGCTCCTCCAGTCCGAGGCTGTTGTTCTGCACCGGAAAAAATGGCTTGTCCCCTTCAGGTTGGAGAAGAGTTCTTGGGGTCCTGTTCATGAGGGAGGAGAGACATGAACGTGAGATCAATAGATGGATCAGTACGGCTGCTTCTATAATGCAGATGCTGCATTAGTATGTTGTGATGAAGAGAGAGTTGAACGAAAAGGCAAATCTCTTGATTCTCCAGTCAACATTGACATTCCTACCTTCTCCTATGGTCATGAAATCTGGACCATGACCAAGAGAATGAGATCCTGGTACAAGCAGCTGAAATGAGCTGTATCATCAGAATTGGTGGGCACTCCCTTATTGATAGGATGAGGAGGTTGGTCTTTTGAGAGATGCTAAGAATGCAGCTGCTTTTCCTCCACATAGCTGAGGTGGCTTAAACATCTTTCGGAAGTCCCCTGGTTGGGAAGTGTTCCAGGCTTATCCTGGGTCATCACCTGGGCCTCTCCCCAATCACATGCCTGGAACACCTCCAGAGCTGCACTGAGCTGTCTAGACTCTCCAAAATGGTTTATAATAACTTTGAATGAGATTTGTATGGTTTTGGTAACCATAAACAGCTGCACATTGGATAAAACTTAACATTGAACAGTTAAATAAAAAAGTATAATCCTGGTGGGTTTTTTTTTTTTTTTTTTTTTGCATTTTCTTCTTAGAATTTTTAAATCAGTATCCTTTCAGGCACGTTAAACTCTTTTTGTCTTATTTATGCCATGCAAAAATGAGGCATCATGCATATCTGTTAACTGCAGAAGGCTGCTCCAAAAGGTTTTTTGTTAGTAAATGCAATTTACAATAATTCTATTGATTTCCGATTGTATATTTTGCGAGGAAAGGATGATTTGCCTTTCTCCTACCTTGTGAAGCAACAGACATCTGAACAAGTATTCCAGGAGGATGGCCATTTTCGTAAGGAAGAGACTGAACAAAGCTAAGGATAAAAACGGAAATGTATTATCAAACCCTTAACATGGTTTGACTCTGTTTTACTCACCAAAAATGAGAATATCTCTTTCTTTTATTTTTCTCCTTTCCTGACTGCTTCCAATATTTATTTGTTTGAGAGAAATTTCCTGTCCACTTTGATGGAGTCTAATCTGAAGTTCACATATATTTTCACTGTAAAAAAAAATGTGATCTGTATGCGCATTGGTGGATGGAATGGAGAAGATGTAGGCATCAGCTCTGAAAACAACTTCAGATATAGCTCCTCATTGTGGCAACCTTCCGTTTCAGAGGAGCTGAGAATTTCTTCCACCATGCCATGTTCCTCATTGAATCCATCCATTGTGATGGACTGCATCACTTTACTCTTTATAAGATGTAGCAGTTTTAAGGCAGAGCTTTGACACTTTGCTGTGAAATATCTTATACCTTTCATTCAAATATTTACACTTTCATTGAACTGAATAAAATCAGTCTCAGATTTCTTTGTCAAATAATGGTTTAGCTGTTTTAATTTGATGTTAACAGACCAGCCAAAAGAAGGGTCCCTCAGCCTGCTCTTGAGTTTCCCTTTGAGTTTAGTCATCACTTTAAAGACAGAGGTTATGCTGAATAATCTTGCCTCAAGGGCTTTGATGCAGTCTAAGAAGATCTTAAGAAAATGACCATGAAAACTGGGGCAAATGAAGTACATCACAGAAACTTCACTGCTGCCCACTGCAAAGCACCTTCAGAAAATCCTAGCAGATTCTTCATCACCTATGCTCTGGAAATAGCTGCTCAGGGGCTTCTAACATACAAGCATACAGTTGATAAACAGCAACAGAAACCGCCACCTTACGATGACATGCAATAGCAGGCTGCAACCATCCACCTCAACTAAGCCACAAAACTCTTTCAGCTGTTTTATTCTAATAAATGAGGTACTATAATGGCGGGACAATTTTAACACAATTTTTAATTTCCAGATCCAAGTTGCCAGCTGCATATGTGTGAAACACTTCGCAGCAGATCCATCAATTTAGGCTGCTTTTAACTTTTGATAAACACTGTTTTGTTTTCCATAGTTTACAACTGATGTGTATTCTGATGATTTTTTTCTAAATCCAGTCCAGACATCTCCAGCGTTGTGATTAGTAGTAGTATCTGTTACAGCTCTCGATGTGTTACTGTCACTCTAAAAATCAAGCAAAGCATGCTCCAAGGCCTTTTTAAAGTGAATACATCTCCATATGATGCATCAGTCACTACTTAATAATGCAGAAGAATATTCCTATAGATGGAATAGTGTGGTAGGACGTTTTCACACAAAGCTTTCATTTAAGTTTTTCCACAGGTTCCCCCGTAGCTGTAGATGAGTGTTTGTAGATCTTGGATGGTTACCTAGCTGAAATGACCCTGGCCATGTACATTAAACAAATAACGTTTAACCGTATTAACCAATAACAAGACAAGCTTTTTTAAAAATCCATCTGTTCATCTTAAAGCCGGACATATGACCAACTTGCACACCTGAAATATTTTAGGGACTGACATTTTAGTTGGATGTTTGGTTTAGAGAAGGAATATTTTAAATCTTAAGGGTTGACGAGAAGTCTAATTTGCTCAGATGTGCTTTTTTGTGTGGGGTCCCTTAAAGTTCAGTTAGTTGGCTTATAAAACCCATAAACCAGCAGCAGGTTTAAGGAGGAATATGACATTGAGGAAAAGGGCATAGAACACCATAAAAAGCTTGTTTATTAGGCTGCATAGGCCAGTTCAGCCTGATGCTCTCTCATCCAGGTTGCAGTTCTGCTAAATAAACATGTGCTGCAAAGTTTCCAGTCAGAGCAAAACTAAATGTTAATGTCACTTGAAAAGGGAAAGGGCACAAATTGTGCAATGCTCTAATGGAAAGATGAAGACAGAATGCAGCTTGTTTTCTCTTCAGGTTTTTTTTTTTTTTTTGGTGTTAGACTGCTACATGGCCTCTTTGTTCTCTATTCATTAATTGGCTGAGAATGACAAACACTTCAGTGACCAAACCCTGCCAACTGGATTCAACTCAGTGGAAAGTCTTACACCTGCTTTCCAAGTCACAGGACCCTATTTTTTGATGACCTCCTAATTTTGAGGCTTTTTAATTCTTGCCTCCAGAGAGAGAGAAGGGTTCTGTCAGATATTCAAAGAAGGTAAAGTTAATCAAATCTGTGAATGGTTGTTCTTAATTTTGGAGCATCTAAAAGCATCCAAGGAGAACTTTCAGAGATAAAATCTTCTGCAGATGATAGCCTTGTTGTTTTTCTTTGTAAGGATTCTGCAAACATTTGACATCGAAGCTCTATCCACCAACTATGACCATAGCCCTCCCTCTGAAGAAAAATCATGCTCACATCATTTTGGCTGCAACCAACATGTTCATTGTTGGAAGGGTTAGATGAAGATTTAATTTCCTAAATTAATTGTATTTTCTATTACGTCAGTTTTGTTTCCATCTGGACAGAGCCCTTATTTCACCTTTATTCTCTAATCTGAATTTTTTTGGTAAACTTCAAGCTAAATTTTTCGTGACTGGTTCTTTGTAGCTCCTCCAAAGTTACCCAGACTGTCAGTCTAGTTAAACGTCCAGCTCCTGGTAGATTTGTAGTCATTCTCTTACCAAATTGTTTAGTTTTGTGTGTAGATCTTGTTTCTGTTCTATTTGTGTATTTAAAAAATAAAGGTATAAATGATAAAAATATCTATAATAATAATAATAAATACACTAAATGTAGTTCTGTTCTTTTCAAGCCAGATCCCCTTATTTGTCTGTTGATTCACAGCCCATGATGACATAAACTGAATCTACAATGCGCCTGTATTTGAAGAGCACTGCAATACAAGCATTTCCTCGTTATACTCCGTTTAATTTCCTGAAATAAAATGTGTTCAACTGTTTTAAATCATTTTAGTCAAAGTAAATACATAACAACCAAAATAAAACAACTTTGATTTATCAAATGTGTGTTTGCTTTCATGAGAAACACCCATGTCTGATTACTGTCAAACTCAATTTTTTTAAATAATATTTATCTTTATCAAATATCTGACAGCATAAAGTGGGTGAAATAGGTATTGAACACGCCACTATTTTTCTCTGTAAATATATTTCTAGAGGAACTATTGACATGACATTTTTAACAGATGTCAGTAACAATCCATGCACATATAAAGAACTTAAACATACATGTCCAGAAATAATTTTTTTTGTAATAAAGGGAAATGACACAAGGAAAAAGTTTTGAACATACTTACAGAAATGTATTTAATACTTTGTACGAAAAGCCTTGGTTGGCAATGACAGCTTCAACATATCTCCTGTATGGAGAAATTAGTCGCTTGCATTGCTCAGGTGTGATTTTGGCCCATTCTTCCACAGCAACAGTCTTAAAATCTTGATGTTCCATGGACTTCTTCTATGAACTCTGATCTTTAGTTGTTTCCATATATATTGTTTAATTGGATTCAGCTCAGAATATTGGCTGGGCCAGTTTAGCAGCTTTATTTTCTTTCTCTGAAACTAATAAAGAGTTTTCTTTCCGTAAAAGTTAAAAAAACAATCCACTGGACTTGGTTTCCAAGGTTTGAAGATGTTTCGCTTCCTCTCCAGGAAGCTTTCTCAATTCAAATATCTGGATCCGCAGTGAGTTTGAGGCTTTATATATGACTTGCAGAGACGTAATTTTCTCTTTACCCCATATAAGAAAAAAATCTAGTAATTCTGTATTTATCTTTAATGTCAGTATATTGCTGTGCATAATTAACCACAGGGTTTTTGTTGTCAGGTAATTGTTTACATATAGAAAATTAAAATGTTAAATAATTTAGAACATTTCACTTGAGAGTATTACTGCTGCCACTGTCTGTATTATAGGGAGAAAATGGTAAGGGTGGCCAATAATCACTGGTGCCAAAAGTACACACATTTGTTATTTAAGTAGAAGTATAGATACTGCAGTTTAAAAACACTCTGGTAAAAGTTGAAGTATCAACTTGACCTCTTTATTCAAGTAAAATTGAAAAAGTATGTGCTCCAAAAACTACTTAAAGTATAAAAGTATAAAGTAACCTTTAAATTAAACGGCCAGTTGCCACTATATGAATTGAAACCTCAATTTTTCGACTATTTCAAAAAAATTCTTTGAGATAGGGCCAAGGTTGAGGGAGGCCTTGTTGGTCTCCATCTCCCGATACGCATTCGCCTGTGTCCGACCTTTCAGACATTTGAACATCTTTTTCTGAATCCAACATTATAGCATGGCATAGACAATTCACGTTTGCAGTTTGAAGAACACCTGCTTGCTTCTGATGATTTCCTTTAGCTAACCAATTAGTGTTTGCGTTATATGACTCATCCAATTCCACTAGTTTTCACCAGATGTGTATGGCGTCAATGATCTGCATTGGATGATGCACATGACATGAAATAAATATTTATAAATATCAAACTGAAGCCAAGAGTAACAAGTAACTTTTGTTTTAAAATGTGAGGAATAGAAAGTACAGAAACTTGTGTGAAAATGTAATGAGTAGAAGTCAGGAGTAGGAAGAAAAACAAGTAATGGAGTAAAGTATAGATACCTAAAAAGTACTACTTAAGTACAGTAACGAAGTATTTGTACTTTGTTACTTGACACCTCTGCCAATGAATAGGTAAGGGTGGCCTGGCCCCCCATCTAGCTCCGGTCCTGGAAATGATAACAGCCACAAAATATTAAGGATTTTCTCAATTGACACCCAAAGAGAGTATTAAAACTCTTCATATGTAACCTTATATTAAAGATTATCAGTCTGCAATGATGTAAAATAAAAGATGACAGGTTTGTCTCTAGATGCGGGTTCGAAGGCGGGTGAAAGCCATTGGCCAAGGAGCTGATGACGGTGAAAGCGCACCGTGTTCTCCAGGAGCGCCTTCTTCTGCTGCCGGCTGCACCCAGCAGCTGGGACTTCAGCACCATGTGGAGCTGAGCTGCACCTCTTATAGCACTCACACTCCCTGCTTTCCAGATATCATCAGCTCTGCTTCGGTTCTGGGCGCGTCCCAGGAGCGCACAGAACGGCACAAACTGGGAAACAAGAAGAGAGAGAGAGAAAGAGAGAGAGAGAGAGAGAGAGAGAGAGAGATAAATACAACAACAGAAAAATCCTAACAGAGTTGAGTGCAGCGCAGACAGGTCTCCGCTCTTTACAACAGCAGCAGGCTGGCTGCAGGAGAGTTAATGAAAAAAATCAAATCAGCGGAATAAAGAAAGCGAAAAAAGCCGAACTTGGATATGGCCGCAGTGAATGCGCTCAGGCTTCTCGTTGGAGTTGTTTTCTTGTTGCTTTGTGTGTGGAATATCCAAGCGCAGATCGGTGACGGTAAGAGCCCCCAGCCTTCACTCAGACCTGCATGCTCGCACTAATAATGCTTGGCACTAACGAGAAAATGACACAATTATAAAAAGACTGCTGGAATGTGGATTTAGTGCAGCGTATGGTAGACTTCAATAGCATTTGTACTGCAAAAAATATCCCTCATTGTTACTGCTTTATTTATTAAGATTAATAAATTATTAAACTAAACAAGTCTAATGATCTCCTAACTTTCACCTTGCATCATATTCTAATTTTCCTCATCTTAATTTCTTAATCCTTGTCATTTAATTGCTTTACTTTGCTTACTAGTTTAACTGGATCAGAGGTGCAGTATTATCAGTAATGTGTCTTAAGGTATAAGGGTGGTTGCCCATGGCTGCATAAATACATGGGGTGGCTCACATGCAAAGAAAATAAATAATGGAAAACCTGCCAGTTTTTGTTTTGATGCTGGTCATCCTCTCTATATTATCCTATGGATTTACTACTGCACTATGGTTTTTCAGTTAACTAACAAAATAAAGGCAACTTTTGTAAGTCGTGGTTAACTTACAGATTTGACTATAAGTAAAGAGTTGATTAGCTTCCTGTGTGCTTTTCATGAGCATATTTGATATTTTTACAAAACACACTTTCTCAGAACCAGAAGTTGTTTGTAAACATTTAATATGCTCCATATTTCTCAGTTAGGCAGAGCTA
>NW_015150607.1:946766-968177 GCF_000732505.1 Cyprinodon variegatus
AACATTTGTTTGATGTCTAAAATATTGAAGTGTGACAACAAAAGCAGAAAGAGAAGAATACTGTAGGGAGCAGACATGTGTTCCACAACACTTTAGGCATCACGCAGCTGCAACTTTTTATACACCAGAAAAAAAAAAAAACTGCATAGTTCAAGTACCTGCTCTCCTCGAGCCACAGGCGAAGAATGAAGCTGCATAGACCAGTAGTTCCCTCACAATCTTAGATCTTAAAAGTGTGATAACTTGGAGCCAGTATGGATTGTGCTCAGAAAGATGAGCTCTTGTTTTTATATTCCAGATAGCAGTCAGGGAAATTCTCTTCTGCTAACAGTGACTGCAGATTAAACTCACATGTGTGCGATGGAATGCCTCAGGGATGTGCAGGAATGTTTTGCAGACGCTCACACGAATGCATTTTTACACACAGTTGCAGAATAGACGGATTTGATTATTATAAATGGAGGAAAATTCTACTGCATCAACATGCACGAAAATAAACCCCTCTCCTTGGTGAGCTGGACGTATTTGTATGTAGGACAGTATTTTTAGATGCGTGGCGGAGGTGCTCCCCTTCTCATAGAATGACCTAAACTCCTGTGCAGCTGAATCGAGGAGCGCCCTGCTCTTGCTCGGATAGGTCTTCATTAATAGAGCGAAATGACTTCTCCAAAATCAACCACTCTACAGGGAGGATTTAATGGATCATTCACTCCCAGGAAGCATTCAAACCCTTGGAACTGTGTCCTACCAGCTACCTTGCATTTATTAGTCATAAAAAGAACATCTGGCTTAAATTACACAGCATTCTGTGCATCTTTTCAGGTTCCATGCTATACTCAGCAGTGGCACTCTCACAAATTTGGGCCGACTTTTTAGGTCAATTTTTGCTCCGTTGCCTTCCCCCTGAATGACAGAAAGAGATGCTCCACTACAAATTGGAGAGTGTTTGCTCATGCCATATGAGTGGAACGCATGGGAGAGTTTTAGCTCATTTAATGATGCGGTTTGATGTTAAAAGGTCTGTGTTGGAGGCTGTTAATGTGTGAGGACTGCGGCTGCATGTGGAATTTCCTTTCTTCACATTCTGGAGGAGGCTGAAAGAGGTTGTGGGCTGCTCTCTGACTGCAGCAGCATGGACTTCCAGAGCTCAGACGCTCTCCTCTTCATCCATCATACTGCCAGGAGCTGCCTCTGCAGTTTTACAGACATGTGCTCATGGGTAGTGCATGCAACATGTAGCTCTATAATGAGGACTCTAATGAAATACATGACATGAATTTATTTGCTCCTGTTTTGTGCTGGTATGGGATGCTATGATGTTGTCGCAGAAATAGAAAACCTAATTTAATTTAGTTTAAATTAAGCAGAATATCAGAATTATTCCCCCAACTATAAAGTAATGTTATGTTGATTGGTACATATAAAGTCTTCCTGACTATGTCTCTAAGTGTTTGCCCACCTGTATAAGGGGTATTTCCCCCACTCTTCTCTTTGAATGATCTTGGCCTCAGTCGTCCTACATGTCTATGTCTAAATCAATGGCCATTTTAGTATTTTCTTGATATTTTAGTGTGAATGAATTCCAGACTGTTGGTAGGCCTCCAAAGGACACTTACAGGTCGGTTCAATAGCCACTCCTTTACTACCTTATCTGTGCGTCATGTTCACGTTGCAAGATAGATCATTGCTTTACAGTGAGGTCAAGAGCACTTTGGGGCAGACTTTCTTAAAGAAAACCAGTATTTGATTGCTGTTATTTTACCAACCAGTCATCCAGCAACATAACAATGGATTGATACTCCCTTCACCATGCTTGTCATTAGGTCTGCTTTAGCTAGTTTATGCATGGTCCCTGTCACTACTCAATCCATAGCGGTCGCACCATCTATACCAGCAGATCATTTGTGCACAAACATCCAGCATGTACTTTATAAAAAAGACTGGAATAACTGTTTTCTCTCCCTAAATATGCTAAGCATACTAAACTACACTGTGTAAAAAGTTAATTGTTTATTTTTCCTACACTGCTTCCAGCAGCCAACTTTTTTGCTTTTTTTTTTTTTACATAAATTTGCCTTTTATTGTACTTTTAAGGTATATAGTGCATAATCTATCGAAAGACACAACTAAAATGCAGATACATATGGTGTTATCATATTGCTGTTCTGTTCTGAGCATGTCCGATGATAACATCAGACAATGGAAAGAAGTTAAATCGCATCCAATTCTCCCAGAAAAGTTGTTAAATATGTTTTTAAAGTTGTAGTTTAGCATTCTTTGTAGATTTAAGGATAGAAATATTTACTCTCAGTACCATTACTACATTATATACGATTACATGGATGAGTATCTGTTTGCACATGCACAAATACATTGATGGTACAGATCGTGCTTCCGGTACGGATAGTGCTGAACACTATCAGTGACAGAGTCCTTGTCTTATGTAGTCTGAAAAGTTCTTTTTCGGTTTAGTTAGACCAGGTAACTCTTTCTTCTACATCCTAAAAGTGTTTTTCGGCAGGCTGTTTAACAGTACTATTAAACTGCACTGCATTGGTGTTTAATAGTAGGTGTATTGTGAATAGATGATATGACAGGATTACCCATCCCCACATTCAATGCTCACAAATATATCCTAACTCTGGTCCAGTTTACATACTGTAGTAAAGAGAATTTCTCTTTAAATTAAATTAATGTATTCAGATGGGAATCTAATCATACAGCCAGATTCACAGGCTATTAAATGCAATCAGGGGTTCTATAATACCATCAAATTTTATTGATCATAAGAAACCAACTGGTGAAAAGTTGTCTGAAGAAGCCTTGAGGCTTGCATTAAATCAGTGACTGGGGTGTAAATAACCATCACATGTAAAACGGAGAGCAGGGCTCATAAAACAGAGTTCTCATTAACCAGTTTTTTTTCTTTTTTACTGGAGTTGTTATTGTGGCACAAATCAGAGCTTTGGTGCTGTTTAAACAGTATGACCTGCCTTTCAGCTGTGTTATCTTCACAGTGCTGGGTTTTGCTGTCAGTCTACCGCTGCCTCTCACTGAGGATGATGGGGTTCTGTCTCATACAGGCTGTATTTACCTCAGGACACAGCTCAGTGGCTATTCTAACAGCTAAACCTTAATAAAAAGGAAGCACTTTACACACTTGCCATGGAGGCTCCCTGCAAAAGCAACTTTGACACCCGCTATCTTGCAAGACTACTTACACTTTTGACTCATGAAAGTATTCACTCCCCTTTCATGCTTCTTCTTGCCACAATTTTAATGCCATATGGCTGCACCTTTTATTCCACATTTTTGGTGTTTTCCATTAGTTTGGCTAAATTTTAAAGTTTTAAAAGAGCAAAACTTTCCTATCCAGAGATCACATTTCTTTCCCATGATTTCTTTTAAAACATCTCAGGCTCATTCCTATTGGATGGAGGATGTCTGTGATGTCTGTGCATCACTGTGGAAGCGGTTCTAGCACTGATTTGGATTTAGGTCTGGGCTTTAACTATACCATTCTTATAAACAGACATACTTTGATATCAATCATTTCAATCTAGCACTGGAATTTCCTTTACCTCATTCTCCTTCCCCCTGTGACATTTTTCTGACGTTGCAAATTTTCAAGTAACAGAATGAGTTAGCCTTCTTATTGGCCCTCTAAATGACCTCCTGAATGGAGCTGCCATGAATGAATGAACGGGGGGAGGTGTTTTAAGAGGGTGAGAGACAAGTAGGGGCAGCGGCGGTGGCGAGGTTCTTTGTGCCGCCCTGTATGCGGCGGCAGTGGGCCGTGCCATATCATCCTCCCCCCGATCCTCTCTCAGCAGCATGCAACAGCAGCACCAGGTTCCTGCATTCGTCACGCTTGGCCCTTGTCGCTTATCTCCCCGCCCCTTTCAGCTGAGAAAAAGCTCAACCCCACGGCTTTAGAGAGCTGAAGCACCACATTGGGTTCAATAGGCTGAGAGACAAAGAGCAAAGAGGCCACTAGTTAATGATGCCTAGGTATTTAAGCACTCATTTAGACTTTTTCTCATAGTGTTTACTTCGGTTCAGATGCTGTTGCAATGCTCTGTCTGTTTTGCAACTTCTTTCAGGTAATTGTCATCACTCTGGCATATTTTCTTTTATCAGATTTGTTTGGTAAAATCAGAAAAGCTTAGTTATAATCAGAATAGAGACATTTTTTTTTTTTATCAAAAGAACAGGGCCTGTTATAGTTAAAAGAACAGATATTGAATTTAGCCACCCGGTAAATAGCTGACAGGTATTTTTCCACTCATAACAAACATCATGCTTTAGCTTAGATGATTGTAGAGCTGTCAGCAGACCCAAGTCTGCTCTTCTTTTTGACTGTCTAAAAGAAACTGTTATATCAGGAATACTAGGAACTGAGAGGTGGAATTGTTTTGTATTTTTAAGGTGGGTGGAAATTATTCATACTTTTTTTAGATAGGCAGAGTTTAATGAAAACTGATTGGAGGAAGAAGGATACATTTTTGTGTCCCTTATGGGACTTTTACCCATTAAAACCACAAATGTAGTTTTTGACGTTTTTTTTTTTTAAATACACTAATATAAAGTGGTGCCTATTTGTGAAGTGGAAGGAAGATCAAACATTACTTTTTCTTTTTTTTTTTCTTTAGGAATAGAAATCTGAAAATTTTTCCGTTTACTCCATTATCCCAAAATAAAATCCAGTACAATCAATGGAGTCCCATGCACGACTCCACAACTTCCTGAACTTAGGTCAGATCCTTTGTTTATCGTGCTGAACAGATTAATCCAGGTGTGCCTGACCTCAGTAACCATGACGACAATGGGCAGACACACCTGGATTAGTCACTTCATTCAGCATTTAAAGACAGGGAAAAAAGTAGTGTAGTAGTTTAGAGACCCCATTGCCTTCAATGCACCGTTTCAGGAAATGTTCCCATAACAGCATCCCAACAGTTTAACATGGCAGCGGCAGGGTCATACTTTTGAGCAGGTTTTCTTCATTAGTGGAAGGGGAGCTGGTCAAATCTGACTGGAAGCTGAAGCTGTACAGGTTTTCTGACTGGGGCAGAGGTTCACCTTTCAGCATTACAGCAATCTGAAATATACAGCCAAAGCTGGAATTGAACAATTTTAGATTGCAGCATGTTCATATATTCAAATGGCCCAGTCAAAATCCAGACTTAAATCCAATTAATTTGCAAGATGCTCTCCACCCATTCTCAAAGATTCTGACATGTTTTTGGAACAAAAGTATGACTTTTTTGTGACTTTCCAACTTCTCAGGTTTGTATTTGTAATAAAAATCTAAAAACCTTCTATTTTCTGGCTATTTTTTATTTAAGTTTGTTTCAACAACCCCAAATAAAACATATGGTAGTTTGTTGATGTAACGTGATCAATTTGGATTCTAGGGATACTGCTATTGCAAGATATTGCATATAGTACTGGTATTCATGCATGAATAATATATGGTGACATTTATTGTGTAAGAACAGGATTTTCTATTCAAAAGTTAAAGAGTAAACTTCTTAACTTTTTCTTGACCTTTTGTCCCTTTTGTTAGTGTTTTTAGGAAAAAAAATATATATTTTTTACTGTCCATAACAAAAAAAGGTAGACATTTGTCAACTGAGTTAGTTAAAAACACTGGGGCAAAACATTGGATCAAGAACTGGACAAATTTTGTTGTGTGCAAGGTAGCCAAAAGCAACAATGTAAAAATAAAAACATATCTTTAAGTACAAGACTTGCTTGAGTAAATGTGGACCGTAATAAGAAGGTTGAGTGTTTGTCTTGCTCAATTGGGGTTTGATGACACCGAACTATAAAGCCTAGACTCTTATAAACTGCCCTGAATCATGAAAGACAAGAAATGGGGCAGAAGTACTGTAGAGGTTGAAAATACCTATACACATATATATATATATATATATATATATATATATATATATATATATTGCTATTTATATTCCTAAATACATTTATTTTCTTTACAATAACAGATTTATTAGGCGTTCTCTTGTCTTTTGAAGTTAATCCAGCTTAAGTTAATGCCATTCTTATTGTCACATGTTCCTCCTTTGAGCCCTCTCTGAGCCAGTATGCTGAGAACCTTTGGACCTTTGAATCAAGGTTTAACATTTTTTTTATAAGTGTATTTGATTGTAGGCTCTAGTAGAATTTAGTTCATGATTTAATTATCAAATAAATGTCTTAGGAGGGTTTAATATATGTATATGCTTGTCTCACGCTAGTTAGTGGCTGTTTTTGAAAAAACAAAGACTTTACGGTCACACTGCTGAATTTAATTTGTTGCCTGACCTAAAAAAGTCACCTGTTTGTCATTCTGTGGTGCTTTGGGTTCCTGTTCACTTAAACATCCCAGGAAACAAACAATGTGAGGCAGTGATTAAGTAATGCATTTATAGTAGAGCTGTTTTAAAATGCAGGAGCTCCCTTTCTTCTATCTCACTGATTTCTAAAGCATGCATAGATCGTTAGTAAATGGATTTAATTTGAGGTATGTAGCAATCCCAGTTGCTCTGCATATTAGCAATACTGTTTCGATCCTTGATGACCTTTTTTGGATTTCCTACACCAAAATGCAGCAAAACTGTTAAAGACTAGATGTGCAAAATCGATTTAAAGCAGCAGACTCTTAAAGATGACCGAAGTGCTGACATGCCTTTCTCACAAGGGCAGTTTAGGGCAATGTTACAGGGTGTCTGGGCATGTCAAAAAAAGATAAGGTGTTTCATTGGTAGAGAAGCCATCCAGCCCACCCTGCAGCAGGCTTTGTGTTCTGAAAGCAACAGTAACAGCGAATTGGCTTTGTCCCTCCCAGACAAGTCTCTCTGGGTTGACGGCATACTTCTACATGCCTCGCACTGTTCTCACACTTGGCCTCTGTGTTTGCCTATCTTTGAGTCCCCATGCTGTTGTTTTCACCTCTGCCAGGGCAGCCTAGATTGAAATTTGATGGGAACATCACATTTTTAGTCTTCCAAGCTTGGAGCTCTCAAACCAAAATAGTTCAAGCTCCCTTGGAGGCTTAGTAAGAATGAAACAATGAAGAGCCTGATACCTGCTCTGATTTACTCTAAAATGATATTGCATAAGTGGCAACATACTTAAGTGAATCCTATGTGGATGTAAAACTTCATTTAAATTTATTATCCAGCCCTATTCAACCAAAGAGCCATACCCAAACCCTGACTTGATCATGTTTGCCAGCTCTACTTTGCAAATTCTCTCAAGCAATCAGATCACAAAAAATGTCTTGTCCAAAGCAAGCTACAGATGAACTCAGAGATTGTCTGGAAGATTAAAATCTGGACTCAGGGTACTGCACTCCAAAGATTCTTATTTCATCTCATATTGTCCCGAGTAAACAAAAACACTGCTTGTTTTGCTAGTTTCATAGTAACTTGTGCACGTCTAATTTTTCATTTTACCCAGTTTTATTTTGCACCTATGTATCTGCAGGGTGTTAAGACCTCAACCACCACAGAATTGACTGGTATCTAAAACAATTCACATATTCAAACAGGCAAATCAGTATTACAATCAACTTTTTGCTCAGTGCATGATTCATCTGTGCTGAAAAGCTCCAAGTCATTCAGGCCTCATTGCCAACTTATCTTAATCTTTAGCTCTTTCTTTGGTGGTCTAATTTGTTAATATTGCTTCTAGTTAGAAAAGTCATGTTGGTCCAAACAGAATATTATTGACCTGATTTTTTAAGCGTTTGCTTCCAAACTATAGACAATGTTTTTCAAAGTAGGGATTATCTCAGCTTCTGTAATTTATCTCCAGCTGTCGGTGGGCGAGAGTCGGGGAACACCCTGGACAGGTCGCCAGTCCATTGCAGGGCAACATAGAGACAAGCAGAACAAACAAGAAATTCATGCACACACTCACACCTAAGGAGAAATTAGAAAAGCCAATTAACCTAACAGTCATGTTTTTGGACTGTGGGAGGAAGCCAGAGTACCTGGAAAGAACCAGCGCATGCACAGGGGGAACGTGCAAATTCCATGCAAAAAGACCCCGGGCTGGAAATCGAACCCGGAACCTTCTTGCAATGCAGCAGTGCTACTCACTGCTTCACAAAGCAGCCCCCTCTAATTATCCCTCCATGTACTTGCAAAGTTGAAAAATATATAAACGAGTTGTATGTTGTATTTGCATAATCTGCTAAATAATTAAATAATCAGATAGCAAAAGGTTCATTAAAGAAGACATTTTGTGAAATTAAACCAGGTGAATCTAAAACATTTCCACTTGAGGAGTTCTGGATAGAGCATATTGATAGACAAAAAGGTTTTTTTTTTATCTTACATGCAAATTGTTTACATATTCATTTTACAATTTTGGTATAATTTCTGCTCAATGTAGGTTGCTCTGTCAGCTAAAGACATATTTTATAGTCTCACTTCAACTAATGATTAATTGATTACTAAATTTAGTTGACGGGATTTCAATAATTGATTAATTGATAATTTTTTCAGCCCTATCATTTAAAGGACAAAAATGCATTTTTCTATCATGATTAACTGTTTTTTTTATGATTTATTAGCCTTCTTATCATGTATTTAGCATGTTAAGTACAAAGGCCAATACTTCCAGCTTTATGTGCCCTTTCAACGATTAGTCTGTGAATGTTGTACAGTTTTCAGACAATGATTGTAGAGATGTGCCAGGCTCCTCAGGCAGACTATGTGTTTTTCGCTGCTGTTGGTCTAACATTTCTGCCTTTGTTGCTTTGCCCAGAAAGTGTCCTGGCATACTCTGTCCAAAGATCTCTCATTCTCCACCAAACTTATCCTGACAAACAACAGGCATGCCCCAAAGCAACTGCTTTCAGAGGTCCAAGCACGCTGCGATCAGCTACTGTTTGAAATGAAAAGTACAAAGTTGCCAGGATGGTTCTGAGCATGGAATCGCAGAGATTTATGTCGGTACCAAAGTTGTTTTTTCTGTGCCACCTTAAATCCACAGACAGAAGGAATCTGTAGGATCTAACATCTCTCTTTGTGTGTTCTTCAGCATGTTTCTCTTCTATGTGAAGGCTTGCTTTGGTATAGAGGAGAGAAATGTTTTAATTGTTGAAACACAAATAAGGAACAAAAAAAAAAAAAACTCGCCATGGTTGAAATTCATTGGCTTGTCTGTAGAACCATGCATAACTAGGCATGATTTGTCACTGTGTTGGCTGGATGGAGAATAGTCATCATTGTTCTTTTTGATGCTAATTTCCTGCTTGAATTAGTCACAGGGGTTTAATGGAGATTAAACAGTTGTACCACATCTGCCAAGCTGGCCATCACATACTGTAGTCCTTCAGAAATGAGCACTGCCAGGAATTGGTGGATAAAATATTTTTTTGTAAGGAAAGAGCCAAGGTTTCTTGAGGTCAGGGTGGGACCTTAGTTTGGACCGCACACGATGAGATTTTACCAGCTGTTTTCCAATCTTTGCTCTGCACTCCTGGTGAAGCTGTAAACAGAAGCCCAAATTGGCTGGTCAGGTGCAGTTTAGGATGGATGGATGGATGGATGGATGGATGGATGGATGGATGGATGGATGGATGGATGGATGGATGGATGGATGGATGGATGGATGGATGGATGNGATGGATGGATGGATGGATGGATGGATGGATGGATGGATGGATGGATGGATGGATGGATGGATAACAGTTTTGTCAAGTATTTTCTCAGTGTTTAGCCCCATCTTCCTTTTTGTTCCGCTGATCTTTCCCTAGAAAAGGCTAGCATAATGCTAAACTATCCATGTTTAACAGCCAGAATGGTTTGCTAGATTCTCATTAAAATATTCAGCACCTATTGTTTAAATGTATGTTTTCACCATGGCTTTCCTGTTTACACTTTTTCACTAAAGCCAGATTTCTAGATGCACAACTAATGTTGGCTGTGTGAACAGATTCTCCCACATATGCTCTAGATTGGTGCTGTTCCTGCTGTAATACCATGGCTACTTCCCAGGTTTAAACTCTACTTCTAAAAGAACTTTTCCTGCAACAGTGTTTATCACCAAAAGAAAAGAAAAAAATGCCGAACAGATTTACTTTACTTTTACTTAAAAAGGAAAAAAGGTAGACAAAGACCACTGATTCTGCTTAAATCCACCTAAGGTGCTCACATCTTTGTTGCTTCACTCATTTTTACCTGCAGAGAGCCATTCCCAGAGCTCCCACAAAAAAGGGAACAAAAGCTGGCTTTGAGCCTTTGGGGTGATAAATTGCAAGGTGTACGAGCCGTCTTTGTGTGGCTGCAGTGTAAAAGGAACAAACTGGGTAGTACTTCTCATTTTCTGCCAAGGTAACAAGAAACTTAGAGCTTAATTGTGTTTTTTTTTGCACAGCTCCATTGAATGCTGCATCATAATAACAACAGAAGTATGGGCTGGGGTGTCTGTACATGTTTTAGGATTCAGAAGGCAAAAACACATCTTTAAAAAAAAAAAAAAGCACAGAACTAACTGTTTGGAAGTCTTGGTCTGACGCTGTAATAGATAGCCGTTTTTGTTGTGGGTATTGAAGGATAAATACTCCTCAGAATGTTTTGCATTTTTCTTTCCAACCTTCTTTTTCCTCTGTGACACAAATGACAGTTTGGGTGCAGGATGAGAAAGTAGGAGGACGGCAGTCAGTATTTTTCTTCTTTTTTTCTCTTGTTTCTGAGCATGTCATGTTTGCTCAATGAGTGTCACTAAAAATGAATGCTTTTATGTTCTGGACCAATTCTGCTGAAGTACTTTGTCATCTCTCCAGGAGTCCTGAGCCTCTTAGAAAGTGAAAACAATGTTTGTTATGGATTGAGAGGATGTATCATGTAGCTGTAATTGACTCCAAGTGAAATACTTTTTTCTGCTTTGTCTGAGAACTTCTCAGTTCTATGACGAGGAAATTAGACGGAGTGGTTTCATATTGAATGTGAAACCAAATTCATTGCTCTAAAGAAAAAATGACATCCCCTAAATAAAAGCTTTGATGTTAATGGAACCAGCCTGTAGTAGAGAACTTTATTCAGGATGAATAATTTAAAAAAGCCCAGAGATGCTAAGAATTAGACTGGACAAACCACCGAAGGCCCTTAAAAGAAATTTAAATAAAAACAGTCAAATAATAATAACATGATATTAAGGTTTCTACACAGTCTGGAAAAGGGATTAAAAGTAAGAAAATATATAAATACCTACGCTTCCCTTTTTAATTCTCTCAATACTGTTCTGTTTCTTAGTTTATCTGTTCTTCATTTCTTTGTTGGTTTCTTCTTTCTTCATCTAGATTTATATTCTTTCCTACTTGTGTCCTTTCTTCCTTTAGTCATTGTACAGCCCCTTCAGTTGTTTTCATCCTAACTTCCTTTATCTCTTGCTTAAGTTGTTCTTTCCCTTTTTTTAAACTATCTTTCTGCCTTCCGTCCTTATTTGTCTCCTTCTTTGTGCCCTTCCATCGCTCTTTGTGTATTACTTGTTTCTTTTCTTTCTTCTTTATACTTTTTTTGTGAAAAATCTTACATCTTTATTATAATACCTTCACCACATATTTCTTGGATAGTATGTGTGTTAGTCTGTGTACAGGATAACTTGAAAAGTTATAGATGGATGTTAATAGAAGTTTTTATTAAAAGGAGCAATTTGAGGCAGAATTTGCTGCTTGGTGAGGTATGCACTCTCAGAGTGCTTTTTTAGTATTTTTCCTTCTTTCCTTCTTTATGCCATTCTTTTCTTTTTTTTCCCCTTTCATTCTTCCTTATGTCCTGCTGCTGTCCATCCTTTCTTGTGTCCTTCCATTTTCCTTACCCGTTTTTGCCCCCTTCCTTTCTTAAATGCTCATGTCCGATGTCCATTCCTTTGTGAATCAGATTGGCGATGCTGTTATCCTCTCCTTTGCTGCTCTGGTTGTATGTTTCAAGCTGAACCTCCACCCAAGTATTTCTGAGCCTTTAAGAAGCCCCTTGAACACCAGATCTTGCTGTCATTTTAAAAGATTACTGCAGATTTTTAAGAAAAGTGTCAGTTCTGACTTTTACATCATTTTATGGGCCCCACAGCAGCAAAAACTTGTGTCTCAACTTGAGGTGATTCATATATTGATTAAATGTCTGGCAGACTCCCCATTCATCTGAGGATTTCTGAAGTTACAGGCACTGCAGCCTGCCAACGTACTGTAGATCACTTCTAGTGGAACCTTCTTTATTCCTTCCCAACTTCATATTTTAGTCATATATAACAAGTCATACCTAAATCTATTTTCATATCTGCGAAGCATAAATATACCTTTATTTTTGTTTTGGAGTGATAAAAGGGAAGATCTTCTTCTAGGCAAAAAAAACTAGAGCTCCCAACTGAAATTAGTTTCCCGCTGAAATATACAATACCACTGATACATGCTTGGAGAGCCTAAATATGAACGTCCATTCTGTATTTTATATATTTTTATTGTGACAAGCCTGACAAAAAAAGCTTGGCTACATTTTTAAAGTCTCTATTTCTAACAGCCACCTAGACATTAAAAATTTTCCTGCAAAGCTTGTACAAAGCCAACTGTAAGAGTGTTTGTGATTGATTTTCTTTCCTTCAGACCTTATTATAGAAGTTTCTGTATTCAATGAAAAGGTACAAAATTAAGATAATTTTACATAAATGTGTTATTAGACATAAAGTATGAAGCTTTAGTCTGAAAAGTATTCAGACTGGGAAACTGTCAGTAAAAAGCTTAAAGCTGAATAATACTTTCTGAATGACAGCTGGACTTTGCAATAATTTCTGCCTTTAGGCTACTTTTTTCTAAGTGTTTTGAGCAACATGTTGTATCAGGTTAGATCCTTTCTTTACATACAATTTATGTAAACCTTACCTCTGGCCATGGTGAACAGTATGGAATGAACTGGAGGGTTTATTAAAAGCAATCACAATACATGCAGTTTTTTTTCTGAGAGCTGGGGTTTATAAGAATGTTTTAGGTTTTTACCAAAAACTCTTCAAAATCTACTTAACATTGAACTCTTTCATCAGACTTCTTTAATAACAAGAATTTAGATCAAGTCGATGCTTTATTTAATTTACTTACAGATTGGTATCAGAGGTTTTCTACACAAAAACGTAAGAAAAGTTTGTTTTGCAACTTCAGGTTTATAATAGAAAGCAGATTTTTTTTTTTAAAACAATTTCACTATGAAACATTGAGGTGCCCTAATAATTTTTTTTTTTCAAACTCCCAGAGAAATCATTTGGTCAGTCGCTTCAGCTGAAGTTGGTGTTTTATCAAAAACTAGTCAGTCAGAATTAATAATTTACAATTTATGTTACATATGTTCATCAACAGGCATGTCACATTTTAATTTTTTTTTAATCATGTTTGAATAAAATAGCAACAAAGACATAAAAAATAATAATTTTGAACTTTAAGGATAGAATATACATTGGATGCATAGATCTGGTCACGTTCCATAGATAACTTTCCCTCAATTATTTATAAATGTTTTAAATGTTCTTCATTAATGTGTTACACAATGAACTGTTCGGCTCAAATAACAAATCAGAGTTTTCATCTACAGTGAGTAAGAACAAAATAATAGTTAAATAAAATCCAACCTCAGTTATTTCTTCTCAGTTTTGTGATAAAGTTGATCTGCTTTGTAGGAAATTAAATAAGATAAATATTTAACTGGCTTTATCTTTGAATTAACCAACAAATGTTTACTTTAGCTTTCCAGGCCTTCTCTGCATAAATTAAGCAAATGCAGTCAGCCAACCTACGCAAAGGCTCTGAGGCTGAAAAGCAGCATCCAAATCCCTTTTTGTCATTTTGGCAACAACAAAAAAACAACAACAAAAAACTGACTTTTCTTTTGACATAAGTGTGTAAAAGGCTTTTTGTTAGCCAAAAACCCTGCCATAGAGCTGGCAACCCTTTTAGATCTTTTAAAAAGTTTTGAAAACATTATATAATTATATCTGCTGCAGTGCCTGGTTCATGACTATAGTTTCATATCAGGTCTGTTTAAATATTCTAGCTAGGTTTTATCAGTGATCAGCAAATCTTATCCAGCATTCACGTAGAATCAATCGTGCAGTAAGATTTGAATTTACCCTTTTTCCTATTGCTAAGCTTTGAAATCAGAGCTTCACATGACACACAGAACACACTTAAACTAGAAGATGATATAATTGAACACATTTAAAAGAAATTAGATGTTCTGGGGAACAACCGCTTAATGTACTGTATGTACAGCTTTGACAAGCTTGCCTATTTTACGACAGTTTGAACCAATCTCTTCTTTTAAACCCTTATTTTTTAAGGGCCCATTTTTTGCCTGAACTTGCCTGCTGCCCTCAGGTTTGATTTTTTTCCAACACACATGCATGCAGGTGTGGTGAGACCAGCTCCACTTCTGTGTCTATGTCTCGGGGCAGACATGCAGTGACAGGACCCTGCTGAGAAATGACATAATGCACACTATAAGGCTGAAATTAACTTGACAAAAAGTAATGAAAGGTTCCAACACCCTGAATGCCCCTGTTAGAATCTGGATTGATGGGGAGAGGTAATCTGACCTGTCTTTTGGGTGACTGTGTTGATAAAGCAGCATCACTAAGATGATAGTTGTTGTAGTAATTTATTGTATGCTCAGAATCGGGTCCTAGAATTTATTTTTCTTTCTCTCATCTGTCGTCCTTACTGTAGTAAGCTATCATACAACATACTTCCTCTCGTTCCATATAGAAATATATTGCAATATATATCACTATATATTGCAATATATTTCTAAGCTATTATATTTAAATGTTTAATGTTTAATTAGGATATTGATCATTTAGGTATTTTGGTATCCATGTTGTTTGGGGTTTGAGTCAGTTTCCACTTTGACTGCCTGAACTACAGATACAGCGCTATCAGCGTTGGTGAAGAGGTAGCCCATTTCCCCTCATTGCTTTTGGTAAAAAATTTTGTTTTTATAAATCGATTATAAGGAATTGAAAAATCTATATTATATCAGGCAGCTGAAAATCACAATATATCAACAAATCGATTTTTTCCCACACCCCTAAATAAAAGACACTTGTCCACAATCCAAGTTCTTCTAACCACATCTTACAAGTAAGATCAAATGAGATGAAAGAAAATCTCTCAAGCTCAATTTTAAAATAATGCAATTTCTTTTCAGAAATAAGAAAGTTATAATAAAAGATATGTTGTACTACTGAGTATTTACTGATCTTAATCAGGTGCATTTACATCGAACATAAACACAGCAAACGTTCCGAGTGCTTCATCTGCCATTGAATGCTTGAAATTCTGCCTTGTTCTGTTAAACAATCTACTTGAAAGTTTGGTAGGCTAGCTTCACCGCGTCAAATATAAGGAAGCTCCTAAACACTTGCCATTTCCTTCTGTCGGTTCAACTGATGTTGGCGCTGTGTGTGATACGGAAAGCCAGAAAATACTCTCGGCATCAGGATCTCTGGGTCCAACAGATCTGCTCCAGGAGCTACAGCTGGATGTTTGCCTCCAACAGTTCTTCTATGTCTACTGCAGTCCAGTTCTGATTCTTTCTATCTGCATTTCCACAACACCTATCGACGTTCCGCTTCTCTCTGATCGCCCAATTTGCATCATTTGCATTGCACAAAATATGTCCTTTGCATCTCCTCCCATTAATTTGCTCCACCAGGCATCTTCGGAAAGGGATACAGTGTAAATACCTCGCTCCTCTCACCAAACTTACATTTGTTATGAAAGACTTTAAAGTTCATCATGTTTTTTTGTTTTTTTTATCTTTACAAGTTTCAGTTCAGTGAGACTTCGTGGAAAGCAACTATAAACACACATGATTAATTCATACCAAAATAATCCTCTCAATTTGGATTTTGGGCTGGAATTTGACTAGGGTGTTTTTTGACTAAAAAAATACTTAAAATCTAAATGCTTTCATTGTAGCTATGGTTGTATATTTGTTTTCCAGTGCTATATACCCATAGCTTCTCCTCATAGTGTCTTCCACTTTGTCATAAATAAACAGAAACATCTGCAACACCTTTTATTAACATAGTTTCAGGTAAGCAGAGCCCACGCTTACATCCTACACTGATGTCATGAATTCTGAATTTTCCTACAGATGGCTTGTTTATGTCTAACCCTTATTTTTTTTTCCACTTCTCCCATTTCCCTCATCTGCTCTTAGCAAACATTCTTTCTCCTACATTGAGAATTTCTGCAGTTTTACCAGGATAATATGTATTTTATTCCTTTAAACATCAGGTGATAAATACAAACTACTGTGAAATATGAAAAGATTATGATTTTTAATGATGCAGTTTTGTCAGAGAGAAGCCTGTTTGAGCTAATGGGGAGATGGAAGGAGCTAAATACAGAATAATAGCAAAAAACACCACAAAATTCTTCAGACTACGGTTGAAGGACATTGCCCCTCAATAAACAGCTTAGGTTACAACGCAGTGGATTAGATCTAAGCATACTCATTTGTTTTGACCGAGCTTTTGATATTTTCAAAAGAAAGATGAGCGAAACTGTGAAGCTTTGGTAGACATAACCCATAAGACGTGGAGCTGGAATCTTTGTGAATTATGTTACAGCACAAGGCTGAGTACTTATGTATGCAAAACTTTTTAGATATTTGCAGAAAAACACATGCACTCCTTTAAAAGAAAAATCAATAAAATATAGTTGATCCACTGTGAAACTACGCTTTTGCAGGCATTGCAGTGTCTAACTGGGAAAAACTTTTTTAATGAAATCGATTTTTTTTTTCTTTTCTTTTCGTTCAGACTACTACATAAATGCAGCCATCGTCAGATAGCTGTCTGAACGTTTCAAAGCCCCAATGCGACCCACATGCACAGAAAGACAGTGAAGACATTACCCAGTAGCGCACTGTTTGCGGCAATGATAACAAATGTTGGTCTCAGTTATCATAAGTTGTCGACGGTATTATGATCGAAACATAAAAAGAAAAAGAAATGGGAAAGCGTGCAGAACTTTTTACAATATGTTTTTGTGGAGCAATGACTGCTGTGCCTGAGAGGAGTCCGTATGAATGAGTAGTACGAGCTTGGATAATAAGATGAAATGGGACATGAACTCAAATGCTTTGAAAGCTAATAGTTATGTATCATAATTAGGCTGTTCTGATTTCTATAAAGAGACGGATATATACTTAACCTAAGGGTCTTCATGCAGTTTTACTCAGAGCTATTCATACAGTATAAAGTCTTGGAACAGATTTATACTGTTGAAACATACCTCTAGTGGCCCACAGAGGTTAAAGTTATGAAAGCTCAGGTAAAAAAAAAAAAATCAGTATATTAGATTTTCTTGCTCATTCTGTTTGATAAAACCTGATGTAATGGATTGAAAGAGCTTTAAGTGAGTCTATCCTGAAAATTCTTGTTTTCATTACGCTTAAATCAATAGATTAGATTCGACCTTCTTTCATAAAGGGTTTTGTGTCAGAGAATGATGATATAAAAGTTATATAGGCAGGTTTAATGCTATTTTCTGCAGAATATGAATGCTAGATTTGGAAGAAGACCAAACAAGATGCTTGCTGATGTGTTGCAGTGTGTCTCTGCCAGCCTGAGATGGTATATTAATGCTGCAGTTATTTTACTGGATAGCTAAAGTCTTTGACTATCCTTTGAAAGGACAGATTTGTTCTCCAGGTGTTCTAGAAAAGGTTAAGTAATTGCTAAATTTGCAGTCTAAATGAGTTTCATTATAATTTTCTGACATTGACAGATTTTTAATTCCTTACCTTTAGGAATTGGAAATGATCAAAAGAAAAAGGAAAAATGAATGCTGGCGTCAGTAGTCTGCCTCATGTAGTGAATTGCACTGACTCCCTCCTGAATGTCCCAGAGTAACTGAACCTGTTTGTTTTTACCTGCCTTGAGCACTTTCTCTTGTCTCCTGCAAGTCATGTGGTGTGAATTTGGTGCATGTAGAGTGTTTTTTCAGCTACAGTACAGCAGCTTGACGAAATAGCACAACATTCAACCTGTCAAGGTCTTTCTTCTTTTATTTACACAGTTCATGCTTCATACAGCCGTATCTTAACCCACAGTAAACCTTTCAAAGTGCTTGTGTATATTTAAATTTTTTTTCCCTTTCTTAAAGCCTATGAGATGTAAAATCAACAGTGAGATCGGCGAGATTTTGCTACCTGTTTCAAAGCAACACTGTGTTTGCTCCGCCTGATATTTCTTAAAAATTCAAAGGGTTTCTTTTTGTATCGCTGCAGGGAAATTTTAATCCATCATTTTTTTTCTGTTTGCTTGCAAGGTTTACAAAGTTCACGGCCATGCTTTACCCAATCTATCGTGCACCACATTCCAATCTTAAACAAGATCTGAGGAAAAGCATA
Organism: Cyprinodon variegatus; assembly: GCF_000732505.1. NCBI lineage: Eukaryota > Metazoa > Chordata > Actinopteri > Cyprinodontiformes > Cyprinodontidae > Cyprinodon > Cyprinodon variegatus. Next base: position 965,186 of record NW_015150607.1, read on the forward strand.
ACCTCAAACAAAGTATTAAATCAATGTTTTCCCATTGATATACATAACATAAATCTTGGAGACCTCTTGATAAAGCTGCTGTATGTAATAAAACTAGTTTCTTTACATTACTACACACAAAGGAAGCTTTTATATAACACTGAAATCTCTGTATTCTAAAAATAGATTTGTGTAGCCCATTGGGAAAAACGGTTTGAGAATCATTTTCAAATAAAGGCTGAATTAATAGTTTCTCAAAGTCTATAGCATCCTATTGCTGTAGCAAGATTTGTGCTAAAACAGTGGCCTGTGTGTATTCCCTGAAAAAAAATCATATCCTTAGATTAACTCTTAAGATGTACAAAAGATTTCTAATGATTCCAAATGCATCATGTCTTTTCCTGACAGATTGAATCACAGAAAAAAAAGCAGAGCAATTTACGTTACTCTGGTCAGCCTTCCTGTTATCTCATTTATATCTTGCTCTCATCTACAGCTTGAATAAACTGCAATGGGTTTTTCCCAGGTTGGCAGCTTCTTCTAGTCTACAGCTGGCCTCATCAACAAAGTTTCAGTGGAACAGTAAATAATAGGAGTATTTAAGCACATTTAGTATTATTTTCTTTAATTTAACCTGTGTATTTGTATATTTTCTGCCATAGTGCTATTCTTTTCCCAAAGTTAAACTAATTTTTATTTATTCTGATAATAATTTGGTTCAATTTGCATTTGGCTTATTCTGATTTATATATCTCATAATCTATTTTTTGTGTCTCTCTATGTCTTGCATCATATCACAAAAGCAAATTTGTCATAAAAACAGTGGATCCATAATGTCCATATTAAACTGTCTCTACATGGGGTGCACTGAACATTTTGTACTGTACTGGAGGTGCAGCTGCTGAGAATTATTTTTGTTACTTAACTGGTTTGGCTAGTGTCATTGTTATGTGTGCAAAGCATAGCCAAGGAAGGAACACTTAATTTTAATTTTATAAGTTTTTTATCAAGCTTGCTTAATATTGTGCACAGCATACAACCTCAAAATATTGTTCTTATTGTTTATTGTATTTATTTATTGTATTTTATTTATTAATGAAGATATTTCTGTAGAATTTTGGAGTCTTTGTTTTTATCCTTGTGGTATCGAAAATGGTATCGGGTATCGAATATTTTCTTTAGTATCGGTATCGAGTTGAAAAGTTTAATATCGTGACAACCCTAATGCATATACATTCTTTGCTAGAGTTTTTTATGGAAAAGACAAAAGTTCTTGGATTTAGTTTAATAGTTAGATTCTGATAAGGCTCAGAACAGAAGACCCAGTGTTCAAGGCAAGAGAAACAGTAAGATTACTGAAAAAGCATTTATTATAAAACAGTTGATCTGCAGTAGTAGCTAGGCTACTGCAGATGGCTAGGGCGTCTATTGTAGGAACCTCTGCAGAAAGGAAACACAGGGTGGTGACCATGATAATCTGACAGAGGATGATTATGAACATGAGTTTGTAACTTGGTTTAATAGTTCAGTCCATACCCAGAGAATGAGGTAGGATCCAGCCTGTAGGCTGCCAACAAGATACAGTGGGCACCGCCCAGAGAGTCCCAGATGCTCCAGCCCCGGAGAACAGAAAACTAGCAGGAGATCCGATCCAGGCAGATGAAGGAAGGCAGGATAATCCAGAGGATGAAGCCAAAGCCACTATTGAGGAAGTGCTCAGGATTTAGAACCAGGAGACCAGAACTCCAAAGAGGTTCGAGAGGGAAATCCAGATCGGTGACAAGAAGCAGCTTAAAGTTCATTAAAAAGGCAGAATCCAACACAAGGCCAAAAAAAGTTCAGGCAAACAGATCAGACGGGAACAGGCAGGCTCAGTGGTTGAGAGGCACAACAGGTCAGGATCAGGAAATCAGAAACCCTAAAGGGCTGGTTATACTCCTGCAGCAGTGTGTCGCAGTGAGCTTGTCGCAGGTATGACGAAGACATTTTTGATTTATGCTCAATATTAAGCATGGTTCGCGCTATGTTTATTACACGCCACAAAGCAAAATGGGAAAATCACAAACTAGCTGTGGGTCTAGATATGGCCGACGTAGTGAGGAAATGAGGGCAAGTCTGTCCAAGTACGGAGGGACATGAGGGCGAAAAAGAGTGGGGATCCAGGTGGGTCCCAGCGTTCTCGTGCACTTCGCTCTTCTAGCTGGTCCAAATTCATGAGTCGTTTTCCGCAATCACGGTCATACAAACAAAACAAGCTGGTAAGGTACCAAACAGGAAACGCATNTCGCTCTTCTAGCTGGTCCAAATTCATGAGTCGTTTTCCGCAATCACGGTCATACAAACAAAACAAGCTGGTAAGGTACCAAACAGGAAACGCATAGTGTAGAGCGGATGTCTATTTATCCGATCAGAGGCCTCCTGTCTGCGGCACTATCTGCGGTCACCTACAGTTTGGAAGAGGTGCAGCAGAGTGTCTGCGGAGGGGGCGGGGACGTCTCTGTGTTCACCGCGACACACACGCAGACAACCTAGTTTCAAAGTAAATCAGCCTTAAGGTAACGCTGAAACGCTCTCACCACTGGCTCAAGAATCATCTGGCCTGAAGCAGGTTAAAACACATCAGCAGGAACAAGAGGGCTCAGTGATTGAGAGGCAGAACAGTCTTTGAAGAGTTCTAAAAATTAGTTTATTGTAATCATATTATTTTTGATGTTTTGTTAATATATTGTTGAAATATTCCTTTGCAACATTTGCCAACAATTTATTGTTTTTTACATTCAAATATTGGATTTTGTAAGAAATGTAATACCACAACTTACTTTTGTAATTTTAGCCAGATCAATACGGGACAATAAGTTGCAACTAAGCTCTCATGCGAAAAACAAGAAGTTAGCCAAAGCTCTTATAGTTCTCTAGACCCTATAGGCTTGGAAAACGATTCCTGGTGTGGAAGAGTTGCCCAGTTTTGATGGCACAAACCCCAGAGCCATTGCATCCATGTGAGAGGGAGAGT
>NW_015150607.1:968674-982371 GCF_000732505.1 Cyprinodon variegatus
CATTGCCCTGAATTGTATGCCTTTCATTACTGATGAAACAATCATATGGCACCAACTTCATGCATTTATGCGTTTAGACCTGGTAAGGACAAATTCTTGGAGCTCCAAATTCCTAGCTTTGAATTAAGCATGTTTGTTTGTAATTTACTTAAATTGTCATGCTTAACCATTTATTAGTTTTACAGAGAATATTCTATAGATATAAATTAAAGAGTGACAGACTGATTTGAGATAATGAAAAGGAAACAGATGCTTAGATAACTATACATTAAAACTATAGTATGAGAAATAACTTCTGAACACACCTACTGTAGCGTCGTAAAGTAGATGGCTGTAGCAGTAACAGAAAAGGTGAGAGAATGCTGCAAAATTCAGATTGAATTGATTTATTTTTATTTATTTATAGATATCTGTATCCCTAGTGACGGGTGGTGGCAGTCACACAGTGTGAGCGGATGTTTTTGATACATTTTAGGCCTTTGAGCATTGTTATAGCATCTTATAGCCTGCTGAGTTATTTTTGCTGACTGTGTTGATCTTTCTATGATCACCAGGGTTCTCAACTCTCACGCACTGACTGTGAAACATACATTCAGCATTTGCATTCACTTTTTCTCTAAAGATTACAGCAAAAAAAGGAAATGAGACTCATAAAAGCAGAAGTAAGAGTAAAACAGCTCGTGTTCTGGAATTTTTCAGGATTTCATGTCATGAGGTGTGGAGGTTTTTAGAGGACCCAAATACAGAGACGGAAGCTGAGGTGGTTTCCTGCAGATTCAATGAAAAAACATGACAGAAGTAACTAGAAGGAGCTAAGTGAAAGGAGACTGGCACAAGGGGACAACAGAGGATAGCTTAAAACATAAAACACTGCCTAAATATAACACAAAATGGTAAATTAACCAATCATCAAGAAAACACAGCATAACATTTGATAAAAGTGTAACTGAAAACTTAAAAGGAAACTTAAACAGAACTCCACAAAGGGCGCAGTCATGCCATTACAAGAGCTTCACTTTTGTTCTTTTTGTAGCCAGATATTTTTCAGGAGTTATATTCTACATTGGGGGAAGGTAATATGTGCTGAGAAGCTGTATTTGGGATTACAACTGGTACTATTGCTTTATTTGATTTTTCCTTGAAACCTGGAAATTTCCATTTTTGAGTAAAAAGTTGTTTACTTTGATTTTAAAATAGTAGTAGTGAAAAGTATCTAAAGATACTTAAATGTGGATCTTCGCAAAACATTATGTTGTGTGTAAATTTTGTAAAATTCATTATATTTTTCTAAAGCTGAATTCACAACACTCAAAAACACAAAGTGGATTTCTACAGACAAAAGCCGTGAGTACTTGTGCTTACAATAGTGACGTAGTTAATAAATTCACTGACAACATCACAATCCAGCCTGCCAATTCTAATGTCCCACTGTCTGTCTGTGACCATAATCTTAAAATCCAAATAAGCGGTGAATAAAAATGAAAACAGCTGCAATTACTTTAGAGGTAACCTCTGACCTGCAGCTTTTCTAAAAATAAATTGGGTGCCCAAAAATGCTAATTATGTATTTGGCAGCTATTTGTTTTTTAGATAGTACAACACATGTGAATAAAAATACTAAATTTAAAAATAACAAAAAGGAGCTTAGTTTTATTATGTTTCTTCCCATTTCTATATAATGATATATTCATAAAGGAACAAAAGAACTGGAGCAATGCAAATGTCTGACGATGAAAATTTCTGACAGAATTATAATAAGAAACAAATCTCTGTGCATATACAGGATATTTGAGGGAATCGACAGTCTATTCTGCCACACACAGCTCTTTGGCTCTTATTTTCTGCACAGCTAAACTCCTGGTGAAGCAGGAAGGGTATATGCTGTAAACAGTATTCATTATTGATTTCCTTTGAGATGCCCCAGTCGGCCATGCTGAATGGCAAGAGATTGACGCAATTAGAGACAGTGTTTGATCTGGATGTGGTTCATAGTTTGTAAGCATGGTTTTAGAAAGTTCTCTTTCTTTGTCCATGTAGGCTCAAAATGTAAAGTGGAAGATCAGATTATATATTTAATATTTCTTGGTTTGATTCTGACGTCTGCTGTTGCTGTAGATATAGTGGACTAGTCATTTTCCATGCTAGATTATACAATGCAGCTTTTTGGCATTAGAGTGGAGGATATGGAATTTGGTAAGGTGCTTTTCATTTTGTCATTTGTCAAATATTTTCAGATCATTAAGAATTCTAATTATAGATTTCCAGATGTTGGTGAGACAACAGGCTTACTTTGTAAGGATTTTTTTCGGCTCATATGTTAAGTATTTAAAGCTTAAACTATTAGACTTAGATGTAGGTAGTAGTTGAATCCATATAAATAATTTAGCATAATTATTATTCATTAAATGTCATGCTAAGTAAACAGGATGAATAAATCGCTAAAGCATTGACATTTCCTTTTATCAATTACATCTGAACATCTCTGGAGTCCAGCCCAGAAGTTACTTGGGTTTGCAAGCTGTATTTTCTTAGTAAAACATCACGTAATATTTTCTATCTCTTGCTGCGTATCAGCTTATATTCAAAAATGCTTTCTAATCCTAACATGCCACAAGATAAATGTTTTCAACATCTGAAAAAACATACACATGATTCAGCATTTTATTACTTTAATTATTGTTATTTTATTCTAATATATCGACATTGAAATACCATTAGGGATGGTATTGAAATAAACCTGATTTTTGTGCAGAAGATTATTCTGCTCTTTTCTTCTACTGTTTAAAGAGCAGCACCGAACATCCAACAAGAAGATATTAGCTGGATAATAAGTCAAACTATCCCCTCTGGTCATTCATATGGTAAATGTCCTATACCTATATGGAGCCTGTTGTAGTTAGGGGAGTCCAAAGCGCTTCACACTACATATAAACATTACACTGATGGTGACAAGCTACACTGTAGCAACACTGACAGAAGTGGGGCTGCTGCCAACTATCTAGTTGCAGGATGAACTCCTGATAACTGAGCCCCATACCAGGTAGCCTGCTGGCATGTGATGCCTTGACTTTCCTGGTTTTCCCCAGCTCTTCTCTGAGCCCCTGGTATTTCTCTAGTTTCTCATGTTCCTTTTTCTTGATGTTGCAGCCACTTGGTATTGCTATGTCAACCACAAAAGCTTTCTTCTGCTTTTTTTCCACTACCACAATGTCTGGTTGGTTTGCCATTTCCTGATATCCGCCACTTTTGTTACGTTTCGGTGGTACATCCCGTGTAGGGGCTTATCCTCCCATGACAGAACCTCCAGCACCTCATCTTCTATTGTCCGTTATCTGAGACGTTCACTGAGCATGTTGTCTATTGGAGCCTTGTCCTTAATGTACTTATGAATCTTGGATGTTTCATCCTGAAAAGTGGCTCTCACCCTCACTAGCCCGTGGCCTCCTTCCATATGGCTAGTGTACAGTCTCAGAGTGCTGGATTTGGGTAGTACCCTCTCTACATGGTTAGGAGCTTTCTTGTCTAACATCTGTGGTCTGTACCTCATCCTTTGGCCAGCTTATTTTTCCTGCAGGGTATCTGATTACTGGTAGAGTGTAACTATTTTTTGCCCAAGACCTCTTCTTGCCATTGAGCTGGCTTCTTAGGACCTGCCTTACCAGTGTTAATTTTGTCAACCAGGACTAGAACTTCTTGAACTTCATAGAAGATTAAGCGTTGTTGCTCTGATTGTCCCTACACGGCGCCAGTCCCACAGTGCCTCACGCCGCTCAGTCAGTAGAAGCAGATGGCTTATACTCCTAGCTCAACTTCGCAGTCATTGCGACAAAATTAACACTGTGCCTTATTCGTTGGAGGTACTTAACCATAGCCGCTTTCCTTGTCACCTCTTCAACACTGCCAATTTGTTTGTGGGATTCTGAGGTACGTGTAACTGTCCTAAATGTCTGCTATTGTTTACTCTGGGAGTTAGATCCCCGCTGTGTTGAGTACCTTTTCTCTCTTAGTCACCATCCGATCACACTTCTCGAATCCGAATGACAATCCTGATATCTGTGTTGTAGATCCAGGTGTTATGGATCAACTGCTGGTGGCCCAGTTCCTGAGTCAGTATCCCTAGCCAGTCTTGGCTGAGGGGGTTCAGACCTATGCAGAACAGCTGTGGGGACAGCACATCTCCCTCGTATATGCTACATTTGATGAAGACTTGTGCAAGTGTCTTGCCATTAGCCTCAAGGATGGTTTTCCACCCTTGAGGCCAATGCTTGGAGGATTCAATGCTTGATATTGTCTTGATATTAGCTTCCAGCCTTCTGGAAGTTGGGTGACTAGTCACTTGAGCTAGCCAGCTGCTATATATCTATATCTAGCTATCTATCCAGGGGTTGACGTTAAGGATTTTTACCACTTTTACATTTCATTTGCCCAGAAACTAATTTTACTTGCCCAGTATAATGTTTGATAAATATAGTTCCTAATATTCATTTTTGTATATATATCAATGAAACATGTTTGTTTTTTAAATGTTTTTTGTAATTCAGTGTTTTTTAAGTTTACAGGTTCCTGGTGTGTATATGCATGCGTCAGATAATGAACTCAAGCCTAAATTACTGTGTTAACATGCTTTTCAATCCTTCCTGCACATTCTTTTCCAACTAAATTTTGCTTTAAACTGTTGTGTGCTTGGAAAAATATAAATTGTAATGTTAAAAAGCTAAAAAAAAAAACTTGGCAGGTTAAAGACTTAAGATAAATCACAAGACATATTTCAATGTCACAAATAAATTACTTTTATTTTAGAGTCAAGGTATGTTTATACAAGATAATACTAATAATATAATGTGACTTTTCTAGAGAATCATTATATATAGTTATTTATACAGGGTGTGTATGTTGGGACAGTATCCTGTCCAAAACTATTTCTCTCATTAAAAAATGTGTTTCACAGAGGTACTTGTGTCAGGTAGGAACTTAAGTAGCAATACTCAGGACTTATTGTCCAGTTTAGTGTCTCCGTCCCGATGTGCAATCTTGTGTACGTTTTCAAAGAAGAAACTTTGTCAAAGAGCTCCATTTTATTGATGATGTCCTGTAGCAGTTTTGAAGATATATACCTCAGGGAGGTCTCAACTAGGGCTAAAACAATTAATCTGATTAGTCATGATTAATCGATAATTGAAAAAAATCGTCAGCTAATTTAGTAATCGATTTATAGTAAACTGGACTATAGATGCTCTAAAACATGACTTTATCTGACAGAAAAACCCACTTAGAGCAGTAACTTTATCTAGATTGTAAACAAATATATAAACATACTGCAGTTAAGACTGAAAAAAAAAATACAATTTCATCTGTCAATATGCTCTATCCAGAAATTCTCAAGTGGAAAGGTTTAAGTTTTACTTTGTTTAAGTTAATTTTATGAATAGTCCAAAATCTTAGGTAATCCGATTAATAATCAAAAAAATTCAATTCGATTAGCAAAACAATTGTTGGTTGCAGCCCTAGTCTCAACCTTATCCCAGCATGGTGAATGTTGCTGCAGGCTCTAGGAGAGGCACATCATGTCAATGAATTTAGAGCCTTACTCTGCATATATGAGATGCATCATGCATAGTATATAGTATAATATATAGTATAATGTTTGGATGCCTTTTTTGAATATAGCATACTCTTAATCTGAAAATAATATTTTGATAAGAATAATACTAGAGACTTTGTGTTTTTACATGACAGTACATTTTCATTATGTTCAAATTTTCACAATATGCGATATTATTTTCTGATACTTTAAGATGTTTATTGCCCAACCCAGTAGGGGTGGTAAATATCTTATTTAATCAGATATTATCCAGACTGTCATATATTGTTTAGGAACACACGCCCTACTAGCTATGTGTTAGAACAATAAATGAAAGAGTGATTCAAGCTCAAATTATGGTCAAACAGATAATTCTGCACATACATGGAATGAATTCACCACAACTTCTGTTCAAAATATAACAGTTTATTAACAAAAATCCTTCAGCTCGAAGTCAAACATATTTCAGTTAAAAACTCTTCACTAAAACTAGTGAAACTTAACTAAACTCAGCTACTATGTACACAGAGGAAGGGGAAACATGGTTGAAAAACATATCACAGTTGAAGATGGATTTTGTGTTTGAAAACCAAAGTTTATGTGGAAGAATTTGGGATATGATCAAATTAGCTTTTCACTGGTTTAGAGCAATTGGAATGTTTTCAAACCAATTCACAATACAAATCCATGAGGTGAATAAAACATTATTTGGCCAAATAATGTTTTATTAAATGATTTGCTTAATCAAGAACCAATAACCTTTAGTCAAATGATTCTTTATGCTCTTTGAAATAGCTAGCAGTGAATAGACATCAGGATTCCACTAAATGACTCTTGATCATACTTGTTAATGGAAATGTAATGAGCATATGAGGAACACATGAACACTAACGTTATATCAGTGTCTGAACCCTTAGTGAAATAAAGCTTGTCCAAGCTTCAACAGCTCAACACATGTTTCTGTATAGCATAGCGTGACATGCGATCTATCCTGTTAGCTTTGTCCTTACTCATCAGTAAAAACATTAAATAATCAAAATCATCAAAAGACATATTGTTTATTGTGTCCCTAATTGTGCCAGACCTGCAAACCTCTGTTCTTGTCTGTTTGGAAAGTTTGAGTTTTTATCCAGTGAGTCATCATACCTTCACACCTTAGCCTTATTCATTCTGGAGATCTGGGCCTTCAGCCGGGGTCTCCATGATTGTTGCCTCTTCCGATGTGAAACCCCAGGCAGCTTCATAGACAAAGAAAGAAAACTTCTGTGCTGTGGTTTTTTACTGACACACCTATTTGGGAGGGGTCTTACAGAGCCAGTTTGCTGATAGGGGGTTGCAGAGCAGAGAAGAGAGGTCTCCCAGCTGTTTTATGTGCAAAACAGTAACCTTTTCATTGATCATGTTAAGATGAAATATGGACATTGGTTCTCAACGTCAAAAACTACTATCATGGTTTATGGCACAACACTCCAAAAGTTTTTACTTTAATTTTGACAGGTACAATGCAGAGTCCACTGCTTTACTCTTCTCTTTTTCTGTTTTTTTTTTTTATCGTGTCATTAAAATGGGATGATTGGTGGCTTTACACATTAGGTCTTCAAGGAACTCGAGAGTTTAGTTAAGTGTCTTGTCCTGAGACCTGAAGTGTTCAATTATGAAATATAAGGTGTCTTTTATTAATTAATAATTCATTTAAAGGTAGACATCTTAACATTGAGAACTAATCTGCACTGTTTTGGTGTGTGTGGTTAGACATGTGAGTTACAGTATATTTATGTGAATGTAATGATATTACTAAACGGTCCCATTTCCATTAAATAAAATATTACAGTAGCTTATACTATTATTGTTAAATGAACCATCTGTGGAAATGCTTTTATACCTTAAAAACAGGAATGCATCATCAGAGATTGATCACTTGGTCAATCAGAGATTTTGCTGACGAGCTTTTGGAATACTTGGAGTCTCAGTTATAGAAATATCAGCCATCGGCCTTCTAATTTCTCCTGGAACAAACATATTCACCTCTGGTCTGGAAAAATCCAACTTTTTTGTTTAGATTTGCTCGAGCCATCTTCTGACTTATTGCTAGTAAGAGGTCATCAGCCTCTGGGTTAAGGTTACTGTGCATTCTCCCTCTGTGTTTTGTAAGGTTACTTGTGCTAGACAGTTCCCTCGCCAGCCCACCAGCACAGAAAGTGCATCTTACTTCAAACTCATGGTAGCATGAAACGGACTATACACCCCAAAGGCAGTTGTTGTAGGCTGGCAAATAAATGCGACCTGTGGTGAGAAGGTTTGCTGTGTCTGTAGCATATTACTCAGATGCTGGATGCGCTTCCAGCAGACATGCCAGTACACAAGGAGAGAAAGTTGGAGGAGGCAGGAAGGGCAACAGTCCATCAGCTCTGGATTTCTGCATTTTCATCATTAGAAATGGAGTATTCACAAAAAAGACAGCATATTCGATTCCCAGCGAAAAGTGTGTTCTCGTAGGAGCTCTTTAGTCAATCTGGACCTGCTTTTAGGCATGCTGAACAGGTCACTTCACTCTGTGGGCACTGATATATTATAATAGCCTATAAGCTTTTGGGAACGCCTAGCATCAGTGCCATGGTCCAATTAGCATGAAGTTACGGTTTTATTTGCATTACTATGACAACTTTGTCATTGACATTCTAACAGCCCAAAGACAATGTGCTTTAAGCCACTAAATATCTTGCGGAGACGGGACAAAGGGTTCAAAGGGCTGTACCAGGTAAATCAGGACTCCTGGTCACCCTATGTTAATGCCGCAATATTTAGGGTGAAAATTAAATCTTTACAAACTGTTTAAAACAAACCACGTAATGCCTTTATTTCCAACTAACTCCTTCCATAACACCTCATTTATCAATGTTTGTCAGTTGGGTAAGAGACTTTGTAGTCAACCAATTTTCACATGCCACAAAAATGCTCACTTCAATATGCTTATTCTAAATAAAGAAAAATTCTAATTATCTGAACAAAATTTAAAATAAGCTTTTCATGATTCTGCCCTTTGTGGACTTCTGTTTAAGTTTCTCTTTGAGTTTGTAGTTACACGTTGATTAATGTAATTCTGTGTTTTCTGGGTCATTGGTTTCTTTTCCATTTTCTGTAGTTGTTTTCTAGTTATACTTAGGCAGTGTTGTATTTTATGAGTTACTCTTGTGCCAGTCTCATTTCCCCTTTCTCCCCTTTAGTTGCTTCTATCCACACCTGCTCCCTATCAGCTGATTAGCCCACCCTTTGTTCTGTCTCTCATATATACACTTCCTCTGCAGTTCCTCATTGCTGGATTCTCTTTATTACCTCATTCCTCATGTATGTTTCTCCTTGGTGTCTCCTAGTTTTAGTTACCTGTTTATTATTTCGGGATTTGTACTTCTGTTACCATTTACTTCAAAATTAAATTGCTAGAACTCATCTCTGCCTCCACATCACTTCATTTCGGTCCTGATCTAATGTCCGCTAAACCTGACAAAATGTTTACCAAAGGGGGTTTTTGTAATGTGCTTTTGTATTTAGCAGCTATCTTGAATCTTTAACTGTGGGAAACAGCAGGTCAAAAGAGAAGGGAACTCGACATATAAGCATACGCTCAGCTCAGGGAAGGCTGCAGAAAGAAGAGAGTGTGGCGGCTGCAAGGCCAAGCAATCCTTAATGGTGATGGATTAGTGAGAAAGAGGAGGGCAGGCCCAAGGGTCCTGTCTGGTCTCACACAGAGCCCTTAACTCACACTAAAGTGGAAAACTACAGTTAATGCACTTGGACTGCCACTCAATCAAATTCTACCTGCAGGAAGAGACACAGTCATGAGACTGTAAACACACCCAGACCATGCCTCTCCACTAAATCAATCTCTGACTAAAGAGATGTGACGTTTCTTGCACAAACGAACATTGCCTGAGAGTTGCCTCACATATTGACTGTTTTCAACACTGTATTGTTGAATTGAAAAATCATCATAAAGCAACCACAATGGAAAATTTAAGATCAGCTTGATTTCTCTTGTGAATACACTATAGCAGATCTGTGTTTCAGTAAGGATTTTAAAAAAAAGGCAATGTATTATAAAAAAAAATGAAATAAAAAAACTTCACATGAATAAAGGCAATACGCAAACAGCTAGGGTGGGATGCAGAAAACTAAATACATGCAGAAAATAAATGATTTAGGGGTTATTTACTATTTATCTTTTAACAATGTTAAACAAATGAATCTAGGTTTGTGCAAAGGCTAAAAAGTTGTGCATCTACAAATGTTACAGTACATATTGACAGCAGTTTCGTAGCTCAAAAAAGGGGCCAAAGGTCTAGAAAACTAGATGAGTTATAGGTTTAGATGTCTTTTTTTTTATTTGGTTTCGTGGTTATGTCAAATATTTCACTCTGGAAACATATTTTCGGGTACCAGAATCTAATTAAACTATTATGAAAAGCTGGTGGAAGGACTTTTGACACATGGTCATTGAGAAGAAATGATTATATTAGCAGTCCAAGGCATCAACTTCATTTCTTTGTGAATCTTTTAACATGTAAAAATGAATGACTACACAGTTACCCAGGATGCTGTATTTCCTTTGCAGTTGCTTCCTGAAAAGTTACTGATAAAGTACTTCACTGAAATGAAGCAAAATTCTGAAAATATGCAAAGAAAACCTTTGAAAGACCTTCAGAAAGCCCGGAGAGCTGCTTCTCGGAACAACCTTAAAAGACTGCAGTAAGGTCAGGCTTCTTTGAAGCAAGACATGAATAAATGAGGGCTGCCTAGATAGTAACACTTCTGTAATCTGTTGAAGAATCTTCACTCTCCGGTCATGATGTACCTGTTGGCCTTTGCTCTCGATGTGCAGTGTTCAAACTCCAGAACTTCTTTAAGTCCATCATTGTTAATCTTGATCTTACTTAGTGTCATACAAAATTTGACAGAAACTTTACCCAACTGGGTTACTTAGTTCAGGGATGCTTTTCCTCCTCATAAGCACTGCCTGCAGGGTTCCATTTCTGTCCAAAACTGCCAAATTATTTTTATTTACTCTTCCTGCACCGACCAGTAAAGAGCTATTACAACCAGCATTTGCTCAAAGAAAGCCACAGCGCCAACAGTAGGCTGTATAATGGTTGTCTCCAGAACTTTAAACCCTGTGTTTTGAGGTTAGATGCTTTGTGTTTGGAAATGTTTCTGGTGGTTTAGTGGTTTCTGAGTTGAATCAACTCTTCAATTAAAAAGAGTTATGTACCTCATAGTTCAAGCCTTTAGGACTGGATGAACCACTTCCTTATTTTATTTCCTGAACCTGTCCCTTTTTAAGTGCAGTATCTTCCTAAGCACAGTGAATGTGTTATGTTCTCTAATGAATTCAAGCCTCAGTAGACAGTGATTCACACCTTCAGAAATTGGCTTTTATTTTTAGAATTACATTTTTTTAAAGTCTTGGCCAGCATCTCCAGGGTGTTCACTTATGACTGGGTGTTTATCTCCTATACATAGTGTTGCTAGGAGCTTATTTGCTATACTTTTTGCAAGCAATAGACATGTTATAGCTGATGATTCATTGTTTGTTAGTTAAATTACTTAATCATTTTTTACATGATTTCTGTAAGTACCATTGTTTATAGTTTTGTTTTAAAAGGCTCCCCTTATCCTATCTTGTTAATAAGACACTGTGATGTAAAATCCTTAATAGTAAGATTGGAAGCTTTATTAAATGTTTTTATACATTATATGTTTTTTACAATGTTATAATCTTTCTTCCTGTAAAGTAGTTGTCTTAAGTTGTTTAGCAAATATTTTACAACCTTTTCTTACATTAACGGGCAGCAGGTGCTTTTCATAGATTATTGCTGCCTTTTCTTCATGTGTAGTGTAAAATCTCTTATTCATTACAGAGCAAGCTCATTTAAAGCACGAGCTTGCTTTGTGTCCCAAACAAACTGCTGGGCTTCTTTATGTAATTATTTATGACATTGAGGGAACTTTGGGGTGTTTTGATATGCTTGTGGTTTCATTTAGATGATGTCTGAAATTGTCAAAGACAAGAGATTTAAAAACAACAAGCAAGTGTCACTCTCTCAGCTTTTATTTGGGTAATAGAAACCCTGTTATATCCCCTTTCACTCATCAGTAATGTCTGGACTCGTTCCTAAGCAGCGATTATCTCTGTTTTAGATGCATTCAGTAGAAACTTCTACACTTCATGAGTCATATTTAAAATCATCTGTTCTTTGTGGTTGCTGACTGTTAAGTCTGAGTTTTAAATTTTCCTCCAGTCGGGTTTTTTTGTGCTTTAATGGCTTTTTCTAATGACATGCTGAATTTTAAAGAGGGCACGTGTAAAATGCAAGATAAGACATGCCAGGAAAGCATGCATTACTGAATAGTTTCAGATAGGCGACTGTCTGGGGCTTTTGTTCTCACTATATTCTCAAATGACTACTCTGAATTGTCATTAAATTTATAGTTTGTTTTCTGTAAACACCTCATTGACTAAATAAATATTACATATATAATATGTGTTGATTTAATTTTTAGTTCATACTTTTTGTAAGTTAAACTAAACGCTTTGTTGAATATGTACTTAATTGAAAATTTGTACTTTTTTTAAGAAGTACCTTATAAGTGATTCACAGTTTCTTAGCCTTTTCACATACGTATATACATATTGCCTGACTTCAAAGCTCAAATGCCATCTAAGAACCAATGGCAGGGTAGAGAGATTATGACCCAGTTTGAACTCTTTTAGGCCCTGATGGGAGATCACTCCTAGAGAATCATTTAGAGGAAGTCCTCTGTGTGTTTGCTGTTTGGATGACGAATAAGCTTTTAGTTTGCTCCGAAATAAGCTTCCGCAGATAAATTCCTGATCTATGTACCCTTTTTTTAAAGCCTGTGCAGGAATTATGCACATTGGATGCTTGCAGATAAAATAAAGCACATTCCACTTCCATGACCTTCCAGCAATGTGTGACAATCTGCTGTCAGTGCTGATTGAGGTGAGAGGCAAAGAAAAGGAAAGGATATTAACAGAATCCCAATGGAATGAACGGGTGCAGACAGATTCTTTTTTCCAGGGTTTTATGGCCCCTTCCATGTACTTGAATGGTTCTCAGTTGAACCAAATTATATTTTCTGGTGTTTGTGAATCAAAGGTGTTGACAGGCGTGAGTACGGCCAACAAGGCTGCATGACAGAGTCAGGGTGAAAGTATGCAGGGGCTTTTAGAGCCACTGTAAGAAATGTAGACGGCCAGCCTCTCCTCACACAAAAGCTGTAGAACAGTCTCGCACCTGAGTGGAAGCCTCAGTCTGTTGGGGGGACGGGGGTTATTTTAGGTATCCCTTTAAGAGTTTGCCCTTCTTGCCCCCTTAAATCCATAACAAAAGACCCCAACTCTCTCCTGGATAATAAGATTCCCAGCCTTCTCTGCACCCCAGAGGAGTTGCTCCGACTAGAAATGCAGGTGCATGTGATCCTTTAAAGGGGGACTCATTATGGCCATTCACAGAGGGAGATTCTGGGAAAAGAGAAACCTGTTATCTAAGACCCATATTTTGTGTTACCCAGCTTGCCACTATATGATGATGACCTTAGAAAGTTCCAGTAAAGAATAAAACAGATGTTTACATGTAGGCGAAATGCTTCTTAAATTAGCCCATATATTTGGGCTGCTGACAGGAAGAAGCCTCTGCAGCTTTGTCTGTATGGATGTGACTAATGGCCATTAGACACAGAGTGGGAGTCAGGAAGTATTAGGGGTACGGTATGCTAAAAATGTGACAGAAAGCAAATAGTTGGTGGGAAGACATAGTTTTGCGACAAAACGGGGAAAAAACGTACATGACTTGCTTGTTCTGTTTAGACAGGTTTAGCAAATCTTTTGCTTGAAGTATGACTGCAGGGGGGTGTGGAGGTGGCACAGCGCTAACAGTACAGGACCACGTAGCCAGGCCTTAGCCCTTGATGCAGCTTTCACAGGTTTGGGTCCCATCCTGCTGACTCTTTATGCGGGTGTCCCCAACCCCCCCCCCCCCTCTGTAGCCCCTATTTCTTTTCAAACCCACAAATGCAAAAGAAAAACTATGGTTTCACATAA
>NW_015150607.1:983368-986722 GCF_000732505.1 Cyprinodon variegatus
GGACCTGACCTCAGCAGAGAGCCATGAGCCGCCCGTCCTCAGCCGGAGGAGGGGGGCTGGGGACTGGTAAGGCAGGTGGGGGGAAGCATGGGGCCGCCGTTGTCCAGTCTACCATTACCGTGTCAGGTTTGGTCTCTCCGCCCCCCGCCCCGGCTCCCTGTTTCGACTACCTGCTGCACTGTAGTCGACCAAAATACTGGTCGATTTTGAAATTCCCCCCAGACATTTTTTTAGGTCTGAAAAGTAGGACATGTCCGGGAAAAAGAGGACGTCTGGTCACCCTATTAAAATAAAGCCAAACTTTTTATCGGTTTACCTGGTCACGTCATACTTGCTTACTGCATGTTGTGTGCGCAACTTGCGTAAAAAAGGTGACGTAAGTCGTGCTGCCCAGAGCCCTAGGCTCTGGTGCTGCCTGGAATTGATTCGTTAAGCGAGCTGCCAAACGGTTCCATGGAACTGGAACACACAGAACTGTTTCTGAACAGGAACTGGTTTACGAGGCCCCTTCCTAGCAGTATCGTATTATGGAATGATAACTTTAAGCCACATAAAGCAGTTTCTGTTTAATGATTAACAAAAATGACAGACATGTTGTGATATCTTTCATTTAAAACAGATGTTCATCAATTATTCCCTTCATCTTAACTTTTATAGGTAGGATCTGCAACATGTTTTTATTTGGATTTTAACATGTAGACAGAAATAAAGAGTAAATGCATGCTCACTTTGGATGTAGGTATACACTGTGTGATATTAACATTGCACGCAGCTACAGCCCCAACTGTACAACGAAACTAGAGGGTTTAAAAGTTCACAATGGATGTTCTCACACTGTGCGGCCTGATGCTCTGATGCAACCTTACAACGGCTGACTGGATTTCAAACATGTTTGATTTTCTCCCGATCTTACGATTCCTGATCGGAAGGTGGTCGTGAGAGGCCGATCGCCCCTCTTTATCACCTGTACACTACATGACACAGTCTGACAGTCGGCCCAATCGAAAAATTCTCGCATGAATGGAGAATCGGCCTGAAAAGGGCATAAAAATCGTACAGTGTATGTCTGGTGTAGGTACCAGATCTGCTCGGGTCCTGCGCATGTCAGTGACATTATTCTATATGATTAGCTGAACATTGCCACATGATGTGAAACATTGTGGTTATTCTTTTTTCTTTTGAGAACCACCCTGGGGCTTCAGCAGAAGGATGAGCGCAGAAAAACACTGAGATCTGACGATAAGTGTGAAAGAATGGAGAAAAAAAGGGGAGGAGTAGAAAACGTGCCAGTTCAACCCTGTGACCTCTGTCTCATAAAACACAACATAGATCAGAGGCAGCTAAGAAATCTGGGGTTCTTTCTGTCGTTGAGCCAAAACTGTTTATACAGTTGATTTTAGCATAAGGAATTAAAGGTAAACAAACTGATAAACCTTTTATTAATACTACAATATGTCATGTATGAATTTGTTTTTCTGCTTACCCAACAGAATGTTGAACAAAACAATGGATAAACTAATTTAACTCACATAAGTTATTTCTTTCTTTTTTAGACTTTTCCAGATTCTCTGTACTGGCAGCTATGGCAAACTGTCTGACTACTTATGCTGTCATTGTTCTACATCAAGGGAAGGGAGATAGCTATGAATGAACAGATTTAAAAATATAGATTAAAAGGATGTATTAGGCCCTGAAATGCCAATACAATTCTTTATAACTCAAAATAAGCTAACTTGATTCTGTTGTATTTAATACCTGCTAATTAGAAGGAAAATAATCAAATAATATTTTGTATACATGTGATTTGGTGCAGCACATTGGTGGCCTTGTTCTCAACGAGGTTGATAAACAAGCAGGATGGATGGCTGGAAGGAAAAAAAAAAGCAAAAACATATGCTCCCAAGCTGGTTGCAGCTGCTTTTTGCTTTATGGGTTTGCATGTACCAATGTGACTGAGTTTGCCTCTATTCATAAATTTGATAGAGTATTTTAGGTCCTTGAGGTAATGTCTCCCTTAGCGCTGTCTCCTTGGCTCATATATTTTAAGCTGATCTTTTCTGTTGTATTGCATTTTCCCTCAGGGGTTTCTTACTCCTATGAGCAAGATGGAGAAGAGGGTGCAGCAGTGGATGTGAGGCTGTACAGTCACCGGTGGAGGAGGTGGCTTCCCCCAAAACCTCGTAACATGGACAGTAACAGAGCCAGCCAGGAGAAGGAACAGGAGGCAGAACCAGGGGAACCTGAAGGTTTCCCCGGCCTGTTCTCTGCAGAGGACACTGATAACAGCTCCCAGATTGAGGTAAGTCTAGTAATTGTTATATTTCGGACATTAGGTGTTGCTTTTCTTTTTCAAAATTAACAAGGTAAATCAAGCTATTTTTACTAGAAATGTACATTACTTAAGGCTGCCATATAATAACAGTTTATAGACATTTAACTTTTTAAGAAGCTAGGTTTTAAAAACTGCAAAAGTCACATACATATTTCTAACCCATAGAAAAGTCTGGCCACTTTGTTGTTACATTAAACCTGTGATTAAAAAAGATTTGTTTTTACGACATAGAAAATAATATTCTCTTCTCATAAAACGCTAAGTAATTAAAAATATATGGGGAGCGGCCTTAAGGGTTTTTGTTTTTCTTAAGGGTTTAATGTTTCATATAAAATTAAGCTGAGCCTTAAGGTGTTCATATGCGGGACTGGAGCTCCTTAATTCTGACCTCAGAGAAAAATAAAGTAGGATATCAAGCTAGACTCCTGTGGGAACAGATTGGTGAACCTGCAGGAGATTAATAGCCATACTTGACCTGCATTTGAGTCTGTGGGAATGAAACGCATCAGCCTGTCCCTTGTTGTGGCGTCTTGTCTGGTTCTTTGCACTGAGGAGTTCAGCCATAATGATGGCGGCTGCCCGGGCTCAGACAGCTCGTTAAGTTTTCCTTCGGCTTCTAATCATCTCAGGTTCACAGGCGCATGTCTTGCAGCGAAGACAGAGGAAGCTTTGATCGTCAGCTGTAAACATCCACACACACACTTGTGTACATGGACCATTTCAAGCCTAACACACTAACATATTCTGTTAAGCAGGGCTAAATGACTTTGCTCGGTGGCAGCCATGCTTTTAAGATCTGTCCTTAAGAAGAATAAACCAATAAATGGACTGTGCTTTACTTAATTAGCTTTTTCATTTTAAATAGTAACTGCAGAAATATGCTTTAAAATATCATACAGAAGCAATAACCCAGAATAGAAGGAGGTGTAGATATACATATCTATCTATCTATCTATCTATCTATCTATCTATCTATCTATCTATCTATCTATCTATCTATCTATCTATCTATCTATCTATCT
>NW_015150607.1:987457-997770 GCF_000732505.1 Cyprinodon variegatus
TGCATCCCTAATATATATCTATATATATATCTATATAGATATATATAGATATATATATAGATATATATAATTTTGTTGACATGACACCTCTGTAGGCAAGTACTGCTGACAGAAAGGTATGCAAAGGTATTCAGATTATCAGCATTTGTTATAATCCGGCTCGCTCCACAGTGAATCTAAGCTGAATCCAGTTTTCTCCTTAAAATACTGTGGAGAGGGTGGACATCCAATTTATCTACTTAAATTATTTTCCGATTCCCGCTTTTTCATGGTCTGCTGAAGGGTTCATGGGTCGATGCTATCAGCTGGTTTTCCTTAGATAGAAAACTTTGAACCACTCTGACTGTATGATCTGGTTCAATTGTCTCTGTGTTGAATTGTCTTTAACACCACCACTACCACAGTGCACAACCTCGATCAATGTAAATACCAAAAAAAGTAAAACTAAAATATCAGGTTTCACATTAATACTGTAAAACATAAAAAAAGAAAGGAAAATTGCAAACTAAAGAGTTGTGATCTAAGCTTGTGAACTCAACTCGGAAGCCTTGTGCTGTGTAAGCATTTTTCAATTTTGGATTAAAAAGCAAACTTCAGTTACTGAGAATTGTACCAAGTAAAATATTTACTGAAGTTGTAGTGGTAATGCCTTACGTTACTGCATTACTGCACAAAGCAATGCATTACTTTTTTACTGCCTGATATTGTGTAGGCTTCATACAGTCAACAGTAGAAAATTATTTTGATACTTTTCTGAGAAAAAGTAAATTAAAACAGTAAACCCTAGTATGAGCCAAAATTGATTCTTTGAATGTTCTCAGGTGAAATGAACAACAGTGAAACTAACACAGAGAGTTAGTTAGCAGCTAACAGTCAAAAGTTAAATAGCCTAGCCTTAAGAACGCTGAACGTTACACTGAACAGGAACATGAGATAAAAAGAGTGATTCATGGTGGAGAATAAATTAGTTACTGAAATAAACTAGGTGATCAAACTGGTCCGGACAAAGCACCAAGTATAAGGCACCTGACTCAATCTAATATGCACTACCGTGCGTTTTGTGAAATGTGCATATAGTAAGTGTGAAACAGTGCCAAAATTCCCTAATGGCCGAGAGTGGTATCACAGGGACTTGATTGCAAAGGTGCCACAGACACTGGTTCAGGAGGACTTTCAGCTCAGGAGTCACTATTGAAACAGTTTGGTTAGAAAAATCATAGTGCAAAACACATTGATATGGAAGTTCAGAGCAGTAAAATGCAGTAGAAAAACATTTTTGAGTTTAGTTCTTTTTGGTTTGGTGATATCAGTGTGATGCAGAACCTGTGACTTGATTTAGATTTTTATATGATTTCTAAATCAGTCAGTTTCTTGCAGACTTTTCTTTGGAGATGCATTTATTGTTCCAAACACAATACTAAGTTGCAAGAGTGGAAATGCATTGCTTTATTTAACCATTCCCTTTATACCAATCATTGGTTAGCTGACAGTTTAAAGACAATTATCTAAGCCAAATAGAAGTCCTGCATTTGATCATGTTATACACAGGCAAGTCAGTTTTATATGTTTTAGTTCCCATAAATCACATGTACTTTGTTTAAATCTCTTTTGTCTTTGCTCTAAGCTTAGTCTGTTTTGCATATTTTGTTACCAACAATGCCTCATTTCATCAAACCTTGACAGAAAAGTTTAAGGAAGAGGCTTTAATTGAATAGGTTTTACTTACAAGAAGAGTTATCCGGATCGTTAATCCAGATTAAAGAGCTCCTTTGCTGACTGTTTAATGGTCGTTACAAGAAGTTTTGGAACAGGTTGTGGGAATGGGTCGTATCACTGTTAGCCAAGTCTGATTTATTCAGTACTATGAAACCTCAAAGTACTGATTTATTCAGTACTGTGATGTTTCATTAACTGTTGAGGAGTTAATTTTTATTGCTTGGATTTTGTCCCAGTTTTTCTGTTCACCTCATAATTTAAATTCTCATCTTGTTGTGTTCTGCATGCAAAACATAATCAGATTTTATGAAAACATTAAAAGCAACACATATTGTTTCGCTAAGCCTTTACCAGACAAGCTGTTGTTCCACCTCATCTTTCATAAACTGTACAAACATAAAAGGTTCACTCTGTGCTAACTGCATAGATCTTAAAAAAAAATGAAAAAAAGAAAAAAAATTAAAAGGAATTTTCTTTTTGTTTGTTGTGTGGTTGGTTTGTTACTTTTAGTATTTTCAGTTGTCTAAGAGTCCTTGAGTGGTTTGAGGAAAACAGTAGTGGAAATGACTGAAAATGTAGACTAAGATTGAATTTGCTGCAAGTAAAATGTTCATGTTATGAAATGTTATTTATTTAGTAAATAATTTTTTAAGCGATCGACTCTTAGTGGGAAAAAGTAGTTGACCTGCAATCAGAAGGTAGGCAGTTCTTTCTCACGTCAATGTGTGCACTCTATTTATCATTTAACTTCCATCCATCTTTCTTCCGCTTATTCTGTCAGGGTTGCTGTGGGGCCAGTGTCTATATCCTTTGGTTTATAGGCAAGAGGCAGGATACACCAGTCTTATGCAGGGCAACACAGAGACGCACGAAAACATACAACCATGCACACACACACACACACACACACACAAAGTAAGGACGATTAACCTTACAAGTTACATGCAAACTCCATGCAGAAAAACCACAGACTGGGAATTAAACCAGGAACCTTCTTGTTATAAGGCACCAGTGCAAACTGTGCTACCGTGGAGCCCACCCATTAAATTAAAATATCAAATCAAACACCACATGATACTGAAAATAAAGTTGGAAAAATTATAATGAAATGTCCTATTTTTGCCTGTTTTTGTTGCACAGCTATTTGCCCCTGAAACAGTTTGACTGTTAACTGATTGAAGCAATGCATCATCAGCCGTGTTTTCAATAGGTGAAAAGCTTCTGCAAATTAGATGTTTCAATCTACTCAAGTGACTTAACAAGGCCTGGCAAAGCCTAATGTTCTCAGACATCACACTGTAATTAACAGGAAGTAGAGTAAGCAAACTAGTGTGGACTACAGGTCGGTGATGGACAGATGTTTAAATATGATAAATGTAATAAATAAAAAATATGTTGCATTTGGTTTTTCTTACTTTATCACATCAGCTAGTATTGCAAAGGTTCATGCCATCTAGAAACATGAGAGAAGTGTGTTTCTAATGCTGCATTTAGGATGTCAACAGTTTGTTTTCCTGTTTCAAAATCAAGAAGCCATCAGAGTTTTGGTGTCCTCTTTTGCACTTTTACACTTTTTCGAAAAAGGCAAAAAATACCTCAAGCAAGCATAAAACTTTTTTGCAAAATTTAGTAAATTGATACAAATTTAGTTGTTTCCATCAAGCCTTTCTAATGTAATACATCAACATGGGAAAAGGAAAAAGGTTGTTGGAAACATGTCTGTTTGCTTGTTGGTTTCCTGTTACTATTTACCATGTGGATTAGAATAATAGTCACATTTCATAGTCCATCAGTTGTAATGGTCACCAGAGATCTAACTAACTAGACTTTGTGGCTGATTTATTGATCTCTGGTTGCTAAGAAGAATTTGCCTCAGCAATCTTTCAATAAACATAAAAGCAGTAGAGATGATTTCACAAAACAGTTACATATGGACATTTTAATTTGTGTGTACGGTACTTTGGTTGTCATTCCTAACTGTAAAACCATTTATTAACTTTAGAAAGCAGAAGCTTAACATTCTGTCAAACTAAAACCTATCTTGCAATGTATAGTATACCGGTATAGATGAAGATCTATGTGTTAAGAAATTAGGGGGATTTTGTGGTAAATCTTTCTGTCATATCTGTAAAATAGTTGTATCCACCTTTATTAGCATCTAATGTGAATAGTTTATGTATATTGGGATCAACGGTGTGTAATTTACATTGATCTGTTGCATCATGACCAGATGAAACACATCCATAGCATCATCTATTTTATAATAAAGCATCAAATATGGGAAGAAAATTCCTTAGCTCTTTCTTCTCAGATACATTAGGCCAAATTAATGAGAGAGCACCTTAAGCACACTGTATACGAACTTAAGTTTCAAATTTTCTGCTAACCATCACATGTCAATAGGGTGAGATTTATTCATATTATTATGGGACATTTGTACAATATGTGCCCTGCGATAGACTGGCGACCTGTCCAGGGTGTACCCCGCCTCTCGCCCATAGATGGCTGGAGATACCTGCACCCCTTGTGACCCTAACTGGGATTAAGCATGACTGAAAATGGATGGATGGATTTACACAATATGAGTCAAAGTTTGTTTCTGTTTCAGGAACAATAATGCCTTTGTGTAGCACAATATGGTGTATTAGCTTGGGCAATCATAAGGCAGAATAGACAGCATCATAGCTTATTTTAGGATCAATTACAGTATGTATGTTGTATTATTAGATACACAGTAAGGTGATGTTATTTGAGTATGATGAGTATTATTTTCATGTAGCATCTTGTCTTCTAACACAGCTAAAAAATATGTTGATATGCTTTATTGTACCTAAACATAGTATTTTCCAAAAGACTGCCGGAAGTTTCAAATTAAACATGTTCCATGGCATTCAGAGAGGTTGGAAGGTTAAAACAATAAGAGTTACTTGGCAGATCTCCATTCAGACCTCCTGCAGAAAGTCTTGTTCTTTCTTGTTCTTTTATTTGGAGACATCTTACACTATGTCCAACGCAGACAACTTCCTCTCTAAAGAGTGTTCTTACCACAACTACATGCAGGAGTGGTTTGTCTTTTAATCTTACATATTTTTGTAGTTTCTAGCAGGTTGGATAAGGTTTATTAGTGCATATCAATTTTACTAAACACACATTACTTATACACAAGTTTGAATGACTTGGATTCCTCTGAAAAGTATTTATTTTATATTTTGGGCAATGTTCCCTGTTGGTAGAACAGATTAGCTGCGACATATCGGACTGACAGTAATCATCAATAAACACAAGCCTCATTTATTTTAAGGAGAACACTTGTTTCAGCATGGCTGAGTAACACATTTGGACATCTTTGACAAATATTCAGGAAGACAAAACACAGCCCCATTGTTTTCAAGCTATGCAATGACTTAAATCTAGGAAAAAGTCTTACTAGCAAAAAAGTGTTTTACATACACAGTATAGATTGTACCTCCACTTGTCTGACCAGCCTATAACATCACCAAATTATTTGTGATACATCATAGATAAAATCCTGATCTATAATAATTTTTCTATTTATGGCTTACTATTGCAGATATTTGCTAGTAGATGTACAGTCTGTACAGCATTACACACTCAGTGCAGCCACTCAGGAGCTTCTCTGTAAATGTTTATGGAAAAAGGTTTACAGTGTAGAAAACAAAAGACCAAAATTACAGAATGCAGCTAAAAGAATCTTAGCATCCATGACTGTCTGAACCCGTCACTGTTTCACGTCTTATCTTCTCCATGAAAAAAAACATGGGGAACATGCGTCAGGCTGTGTGATGACTGATTACACAGAGATCTATATTCACAACCATGGTGCAGCGTTTAGATGAAGACAAGAGAGACAAATGACATTCTGTGTATAGATGGAAATTGATTTGCATGTTCACCGTCATGGCTGCACTTTCACATCTACCCTGAAAATAAGCCAGCTCTGCTCTTGGTAATTATGGTTTGTCAATGAAATTGCATGCTGCTTATTCACCTGCTTGTTTAAAAATGCTTCAAATCATTGCAGTAAGGTTCAGGTTTGTGTGATTTTCTAAGGAGGAACGACTCTAAAAACTGACACAAGTATTAGGCCTTTTTACATGATTCATATATAAAAGCCTTTTTTTTCCCATATGGAGATAGGCACCAAAATCCCTCCCGACCCCAGCTGGGAAAAAGCATGATGGAAAATGGATGAATGAATGGATTTTTACATATGAGACACAATCTATTTGGTGACACACTCCCACTGGATTGTATTGATGGATAGGTAAAGCATTTTCCTGTCTAAGACTTTGCAGCATTAGGCCATCTCACACAGCTGCTGCAGGTTGGAAATACTCTTCACATGAACCCATATCTTTTCAAATATTTATCTGATGCCTTCACTCACGACCATGAGCTTATGAGCGTAGTGTGTAGCCCACTTTGTACAGCCATGAGGAGAACCACTAAATTATATATCATGTTCCTGGATTCAGCTTATGCTGCTTATTGATCTTGTGGAACAGTGTCCATTTAATTTATTAGCTGATGGCCCTTAGTAATGTAGGGTAACACAGTCACACAAGCCGAATTAATATCCCTTTAGTTAGTGTATATTCGACCGTGCAACGCATAAATAGCGTATATCTGCTACTACTAATGTTTTTTTTTTTTTAGTTTTACTTGTATGGATTCAGAAGTCTCAGAGATCCAAGTCAGATTTTAATCAGAACCTTCCTAGCAGACAGATTCCCAGCTTTGAAAGTCAGATTATCTTAACAGGCTAACATAGAATTCATGTCACTCACGTAAACACTGGTTATGTTTTCCACAGTGCTTGTACAGCTAGGATGAATTTTGTTTTACATGTTTTGGTTACATTCAATTTTGTATTTAGTTGTAATTAGAAACACACCTTAAGCGGGTAATTTAATTCTATAGTGAAAGAAAATAAAGTAAAAAATTGACATACCAAATAGCGTGGTACAATAAGACCCATTTGCTCCATATTAAAATGGATAGATGTGGTGTCTATTATTTGTTTACTCTAAATACTTTAAAAAAGGGACAACAGCCTAAGCCATTTATAACCAGCAGTTAATTATGGCCTTTGCTTCTAGAGAGTGAATTTGTTTTGCTACACTGAAAATAATAACCAATATTAAAACTTGTCATATAAAATACGAGTTTTATTTACAACACACATACACAATAATAAGGTTATTATATTTAGTTTTCACCTCTGAGTTCATACATAAAAGTAGAAAATATATTTTACTTTAAACTATTAATCTATAAGCTCTTGTAAAAGTAATTTGCTAAAGTCGAAATGACAGAAAGCTGACTGAGTTGAAATGATTTGCTGACCACATCAGTGAAGTCCAGAGCCCTAGAGACCTGTTCTCTGGGGTGACCAATCATTCATTTCCAGTAAATGAGCCGGGGTTTGGCAGTTTGGCAGTTATCAGTAGAAAAGCGCTTGACTTGCTGCATTATTTCAAGTATAAAGTTTGTTGCAGAGGGGATTATGGGGTGGAGCTGTCTTTCAGAAATGGATTCCAACCCCTAAGATCCAGTGAAAGGAACTTCCAGTGCTTCTGAGTAGTAAGACATTTTGAACAATTGTATGCTGCTGATTCGGTTGAAGCAGTTTGTTCATGATGTATTAGAAGCAAGGTCCATAAAGACATAAATGAGCCAGTAAAATTTGGAAGAGCTTGAGTGTCCTGCAGAGGCCCAGCTTCCTAAAGATGGAACATCTTTTGGGATGAATTAGAGTGTGGACTGGATTTAATCGTATATTTATTTAGCTATCAGGATTCAAAGAGACCTCTTGGTCATCTTTTAAATAAAGCTAAATCAACCTTTGTTTTACTCTGCCCATGCTCATTTTGTGTTTTAAATGTTTAACACTGGGACTATTGAAAATATATTCTTTCTATAAGTCACTGGGCTGATGCATCAATACCAATGAGCAGCAACAAATCATGGAGACAAACCATTATTAGCTAAAGCAGAGCTGCTCACATGACGGATGGTGACTATAAAGAGCATTTTAAAACACTTCAGTTCAAAGTCACAGTAAAATACACCTTAACACCAAGACACTAAATCATTCATTCGGAGTGAATTTCTCTTTGAAATCAACCACAACGGCAGTTTCTATACTGTGTGATTTGGGGGAAAATATCTTGACTTGCTTACCTTGAACAACCTTTTTTTAAGCCATTTAAATGTATTTGAATAAAAGCCTTTATTTGAGGTCTATGCTCTGTTGCAAAAACATTCAGAAGTGGAAATATGTTGGATCAATATTCATTTTGCACGATAATGCAATATTTATGAAGTGGGCTGCTCAGGTAAAATATGCAGATAAATCATTTGGGTGAAAATTATTTCATTCCGCTCCTGCTTCAAAGTCTCCCTTGGTGCTTTTACGTTGAGAATATTCACTTTTACATCATCTTTTAGGGTTTGTGTTTGTAAGCATGTCTGAAAATTTAAGTAAAATATGCTAAAGATGTATTAAAAGTACATTGACACGATTTTGTTAAGGTTTCTATTCCTTAAAAACAATAATATTAAGCACTTATTTCGACTTAAAAGACAAAATGTTTGAGGTCCAGATGGTAAATGCTTTATACACCTCACAGAATGGTTTCCTGTATGTTCAGTTTAATTAAGAGCTACATTATGCTAATTTAGACCATTTGAATTTAGAGGGTAATAACCATACAGACCTTTGAAATGACCTTTTACAACTTTTTAACCATTTGCCTCAGTTACCTTGAAAAAGTTCTTGATGAATCTATAAATTGAACCCAGTATATTCCCTATTCAATTCTGAATGGATGTGAATCTTGTAATAGGAATATTTTTAACTGCCCTATAAAGCCCTTTTTTGTTCCCTGTGTTCTGGTCAGCTTTTTTTTTTTGTTTTCTTTCTTCTCAGATCTCTAAATTGAAAATTAAGATAACGTAAATACAAAAGAGAAGTGCAGACTATCACGTTTGACTGTGTATATGAGGTTCTTTTTTCTTAAATTTCTAAATCTTGGGGAAAATAAAGATGCTTTTGGTTACTGTGATATTGGGCTTTTCGGTTATCGGGTTTTGGCCTTAGAACTCTCCCAGAAGGGGAATTCTAATTTTTACTATTCAACACTGAACCACTCATAATTAAGGCAAGATAGGTTTGTGCTGTTTTCGATTACATTTGTGACCTCCTGGGTGAGTTGTCAATGATCTCCTGGAGTAGTTTTGGTAGGCAGCCAGTCCACCATTGTTCCATATTTTCTACATTTGTGAACAATGGCTTTTACTGTGTTTCACTGGAGTCACAGATGTCTTAAAAAAGTGTCCCTGTAGAGCCTTTAATACTCTTAATTTCACAGTATAGGGGAATAATCAGTTGTGTTATGACATATTTGTTAATCACATTTAAGGGCTTATTGTAGAATTTGGGGAGAGGATTTGCTTTTCCCCTTCATCCGATTAGATAATTACTCAAAAAGGCTACCTTATGTTGTCCTTTGGTATATGTTTCATATAAATGTTTGTTTGATCCTAAACATTAAAGTGTGGAAACAAAGCAGATGGTTTCTATAAACATTTTTAAGCTCTGTACTCCTAAAGCTTTCTTGTTTTATATTCTAGAAGGAAATTGTTGAGGTTGACATGATTTAACTGCTTTAATAGAAAATGTGTTTGGCAATATTTTTTTAGATAAATCAGAAGTAACACAACTAAAATGACTTAACTAACATTTTGAGTTCATTTGCAGAGTTGGTTTCTGCCAACTCTGAGACTTTATCCCTTTTTATCGGATATACAAGAACAAATATGGAGGTTGTATATCTTCTAGACAAATAATATACTACTCCTGAAGGAAAATCCCTCTCAGAAGAAAAGGATTGTGCTTTAAATGCAGTTTGTCTTTTGGCATTTTGAGAACCAAAGTAAAATATCTCTGAATGATATTGCCTGTATTTCAAAGCAACCACAGAGCTGTGCGAGCTCCCTTTATTCAGATCACAGCCAGGAGAAGTCTGCCCCTCCCTGCCTGCCCGGCAAAATATTAACTTTAACAGTGTTTTAGATAAAAGACACAGCTGTTATGTATCATTACACCCACAGGGAGAGGCAGATAATGCAAGCATTCCCTTTAATTCAACACAGGAAACAATAAAAGCTGACAACCTCCTGCTACGTAGCTTATAAAAGTCAGCAAATGTTTCTGTTATTAATGACAGCCCTGACTTTTCCATGTAGCCAAGCTTTTTGAAAAAAAAAAAAAAAAAGAAGTTGAGTTGCTTTGCACAATTTAATTAGCTACTAAATAAATATGCAAATTGAACTTAACCAGTATCAGAATAGACTAATTGCATAATAATGTAAATGATTATATTGTCTTATTAATCAATATTTATAATTTGTTATTAAGTAAAATTGAAAGACTACTTTATTGACTTAATTAAATGGTGGTATAAGGAATTTTAACAGAATGGTCCAGCGCAGTTATGGTACTTTGTGTTGGTCTGTAATAAAAAGACAAAAAAAACATTTAGATTTATTGTTGTAACATGACAAAATGTGTA
>NW_015150607.1:997831-1006030 GCF_000732505.1 Cyprinodon variegatus
AAGTCAGAGCTTATTTATGTAGCAAAGCACTTTGTTTTACGTTCATGCTATTACATAAACTCAAATCTCAAACCTTTCTTTGCTTTGTCATTCCTGTAGGAGGACATGGATCACAACTACTACACATCAAAAACATACGGCCCCTCAGATCCTATGAGCAAAGACTTGTGGGTAAATATTGAACAGATGGAGAAGGACAAAGTAAAGATCCATGGGATTCTATCCAACACACACAGGCAGGCGGCGGTAAGTCAACAACAGCCTGATGAGCAATCTAATGGATGCTATATGTTATTTAAGCCCATAGTTCTGTCTTGCAGAGTATCAAAGTATTTTCATTGTTTTTATAACCCTTGAGGTTTTTCACAAAGTGACAGTTTACAACTACAGACTTGGACAACATATTTAAAGTTGTACGACGACATAACATAGAGCAGTTTTGTACAGATGTTTGTACAAGCATAAACATGAAAATTATGGCACGCTTTGTTTTATTAAACCCTTATGATGATAATCCCTCAAAACAGCCCATAGTTGTAGAAAAGGGGTTTTGTGTCAAATTCCACTTACTTCATAGTAACTTACTTTGTGTTGGACTTTTACACAATATCCCAATACAGTATGTTGACATGTAGTTTAAATCTAACAAAGTGTTGAAAGATAATAGAAATATGTATAATTTTGTAAAGTAGATATGACCAGAGGTCCGTATTGACTAGTTACATTTGCAGGACTTATGTTTGAAAACGAGTTTTATTAATAGTATTATTAAGATTTACAGCTACTCCTACAGTATCAGTATAATCATTGAATAAAGAATAAGCTTGTTTTAAAAAAAGCACATCTGAAATAGAAAATGTAAGTTATTAGCTTGTAAAGAAACAAGGATTATTAATTTAGACATTGTTTTCTAATCTGCATAGCCTGCTGTTGTAATTGAAGGTTAAATGATTGCAGTAAATATCTATATATTCCCAACTGTAATTACTGTAAGTGTTAATTATGTATGTTTGTGTTTTCCTGTCTGGAGTTATTTTCAACCACATTTTTTTTTCTTTTCTTATTCTTTCAAAAAATGTACTAAAATTTGTTTCTGCTTGAAAATAGATTTTTTAAATACTAAATGAAATGTTATTAGTAGTCACTCAATGCTGAAATAGGCTTTTTACCAAAAACCTTTTTACTCTTACTTTAGTAAGTTTTTTAGTTGATAATTTTTACTTTTTACTTCAGTAGGGATACGTTGAAACAGAATTTGTTGTCTACTCCACCTTTCTCTATTGATAAGTCAACTGTGTTACACTATATGTAGGCTGTATTTAACAATTGGCAACTGGCAATTATTTAAATTAATCTATGACACATTATATGGAATAATTGAAATACTTTTGAATAACATGCAGGTCCCTTGCAATAATAAAACAACATAATTAAACTTCAGTGTAGGCTACTCCCAATATCATTATATGATAAAAGTGCAAAATAAGAGAACATGTCCGATAAAAATAGAAAAATCTTGGGTTGTATAAAGAGAAACCTGAACAAGACTCATAAATTACACATTATCAAGATGAAGAAGGAACAGGTTCCCTGAAGACCTGCCTGCTTGATGTCAGAGTGACGGTGTAAATCAACACTGGAGCAGTGGAGAGTTAATCATGATTATGACCATGTAACACATTCGATCTGTCAAATGTCAAAGAAAGATTCTCTTTAGCTTGATTAATATCTGCAAAAATGTTTAATAACACATTCATGCAAAAATAAGTTAAAGCAGAACCAAAGAAACTTAACAGGAAAAGCATTATGAGATGGCTGCACAATTCTGCAAAAATTAAAAGTTGCAATTTTTTTATAATTTTTTATTTTATTTTAATTTTATATTGATTTTCCCCGCCCTTGCCACAATCATAAAGATATTTAGCCCAGGGTGACCTTGAGAGCTCTTGTCCAGAGTCCACTATCACAGGACTTTTCTGTTCCTAGCTTTGATCAAAGAAATAGCTGCATTTTTCCCTTATATTTGTTGACAAATCCTCTTAAAGTGTTTTACTGTCACCTGAAGGGCTGGGGTCAGACAGTTAATGTCTTACTCTCGTAACATGCAACATAACCGAAATTAAGTGATTCTGTGACTGAGATTTCATATATTGTAAATTGCGATTATATTGAAAATGCAATTAATTTCTTAGCTTTAGTAAAAACCAGCGAGTGACTTCACCTAAAGACTTTGACTATTTTAGAGGCAAGCAATAAAAAATCTATGTAGTATCGACAAAAACAGGCAGCTTTCTATAACAGGAGTCAATTCTTTTAAAAATGTATGTCACACCGACAAAACCGGAAGGTACTATGAATGAATGAATGTTGATGGCATAATGGCCCTAATATATACACTGCAAAAACGTTCTTAAATTGAGTAAAATTTTCTTAAAATAACTGTATTTACCCTTAATTTGAGTAGGAAAATAAGATTATCTGCCAATGGAATGAGCAGTTTTACCATTAAAATAAGGTAGTTAGTTATTATGCACTTGAAATAAGAGACTGCATGTGTTTTTTTTTTTATTTTACATGTAAATTGTCTTATTCCATTGGCAAAATGACTCCCTTGTCTGCTTAATTGAAGAAAAGATGCACTCATTTTAAGAAAAATTGACTTACTTAGATTTACATTTTTTGCAGTATTAAAAAAAGCAACTATTCTGCTTATTTGCAGCACAGAAACACACATAGCAAAAACTGCAGATCCTGTTTGCAGGAAGCTCCGTAGTTAATAAAAGAGGACATTGTTTTTCTACACGTTCGAGAAACTGTTTTCCTGTTGCGAATAGGATTTTAATATTTTGACTATCATTTTTGACATGTCAATGCTGTCAAACATAAAATGTTAATTAGTCAAGGTGGTGAATTAAAGTGAGATTGGGCTTTCTTCAAAGAACATTAAAATCTATACATCAGATGCCAGTTTCTTACATCTTCAAGCTATTGCTCTCTGATGACAATTCTCAATGCCTCCTCCTCGCTGGACAAATCAGCATATAAATCTCTACTATATGAACTCAGATTGGATCTTTATGGATTTATCTTTCATATTCCAGCACTAAAAGACCAAAAAAAGCTGTTGTTTTCCATGCAGTTTAAATTCTTATCTGCTGCTAGTTTAAAGCCCTCCCTCCAAGTCGGTGCAGGCAGGTGACCCATGTGAGCTGCATACTGATAAAGTCACATAAGTCAGCAGCCGCCGACCAGGGAGACAGAGCAGCATGACAGCAGGGAGAAAGGAAGTAACCTGAGTGAACAATAGTTGGAGAGGAGACAGAATAGAGTCCCTCATTGTGCTTTCTGCTCCTCTGCTTTCAGTCTGTTATAATGATGGGTTTAACTTTACTCATTCAAGGATGATATATTCCTGCTGAAAGAAGACATTTGAACTATTTTGGCTTATTCTCCAACTTTGGCTTGGTTTGACAAATCGATAAGTAAATAGCCTCACTCAACAGGGAGATATATGGATATATGGAAATCCTGGATGATTCACTGAGAAGGGAAAACCATCTGTGTTGGACTGATCTGAGGCGTGACAGAGGGGAAATGTTTCAGTTCATTGTAATGGGCAGTAAAAATCCTAAGAAACTGCCTTAAGCTTAGCAGAACATACTCCTTTCCAGACCCACCACCTGCCAAAACCTTGGCCCAGACACAGGAAAAAATGGCTGGTAGAAGTCAGAAAACAAAACATGATAAGGCCAGCTCTACCAGATGATTTCTGCAAAGTTAAGCTGACACAGTTTGTGAGATTCAGGACGGTTTACCACAAAACTACTAACGGAGGGCTATGTAGTTACAGTATTTATTGCAGCTGCCGATCTTCATGATGGCCTCTGGCAGTTATTGTGACATATTTAAAATGGTGCAGCCCATAACTGTGGTATGTGAGCATAATCTTCTCTGATATTCTTTGATAAGTTGATAAATATTAAATGGTATTTTAGCTCCAATAGTTAAATCTCAAATGGTTATATAATCTGGAATGCAGTGCCCACTGATGAAAATACATCTTGTGATTTGTCTGCCGATGCGGGACCTCACTTGGTCCTGGACAGATGGAAGTAACGCTGAAAGCGACCATCATCCAGTCACAGCTCCTGAATCAGGTGATTGTTCTTGCCAGACTGGGAAGAAATCTAGAGGATCTGGTGGACCCAGCAACACATACCCTGTCATTCTGCTTACCGCATTAAACAAAACAGCTTGACTTGCACAGTAAAACCATTGGGTTGAAAAGAGAGCAAGATAGAAACTTCTGATATCTGATGATGTAGCGAGCCGAGCTGGGTGAAATTCTGCCAGTGTTGTTCTGAATGGGATGTTTGATGAAAACCAAACCTAGTCCCACTCCTAAAAACAGAAAACAAAGGTTACAGTTCACAGAATCACCTCAGTAAATAAAGCTACATGTTTTATACAATCGAATAAATGTGAGTCTGATTTTATGTAAGAAGACAATGTCAGGTAACCCAAATATAAAAAGGATTCCAAATATTTCACCAAATATTTTTTACATTTACAAGAAAATATTTAACTTAAGTTATTTTGCTAATTGATGATAAGTTATTAATCAGTGATATTGAATTATTTTGTATCCAGATTCATTACTATCTTAAATGTAACTTAATGAAACAGTATTTAAAACATTATAGTTTATCTCCTTATCAACCTATTAATAAATACTTTATTTACTCTTCTAGAAGCAAAACATTTTACTGCCAAGATTTATCTTTGTTTCACATAATCTTGTGAAATGTGTGCCACAGACCATCAGTTATTTCCTGTATTAAAAAAGCGCCCCCTCTTCGCTTAACTTTTCCCCATTTACTCTCTGGTCTTTATTCTCTGTTGTATTTAAGATAAAAAGTAGTTTCTGCTTTGATTTTCTGTTACCTTTATTTTTCTGACTTAAACCATCTGTCTGTTTTTCCATTCAGAGAGTTAATCTGTCCTTCGATTTCCCGTTTTATGGACATCTCCTGCGTGAAATCACTGTGGCAACTGGTGGTAAGTTAGAGTCTGCTTTCTCAATAGAAGTCATGCCTGTAATTGTTGGAGCAACAGCATGTGCTTGGCATAGCAGAGTGTTCACTGTGATTTTTTTTTTTTATTGCTGTGAGATTTAAGATTTCAGACAGTAATGTGGAGAAGCTGAGCAGAAAGTTTGGATTTTGCTACCTTTTTGCTTGCAGGCTTTGCTAAAGTGTTTACCAGCTGAGACCAGATTTCTAAATACACTTTAAAAAACACAGCTATTATGTTTCCTTTTCAGTTAAATTAGGATTACCAAACTTATTTCTATATGTTAAACAATAAAAGAAAGGAGATTTTTTTTTACTTTCTTCAAAGTCTAAAGTTGCATACCATAAAGTAAGAGGACTGACTTTTAACAGTTAAAAAAAAAGTAAATCTTATGATGTGCTTCTATTCTGGTTGATTTACTATAACTTGAGTTGAACTGTGGCACCAATGGGTGTATTTTAAGCAATATCCATAAACACTCTGCTTAGTTTTGTGATATCTTGGCAAAAAAAAATCCACAACGTAAAAATAAAAAGAGAGATCAGGGAACATATCCCAAAAAATGTCTTTTTTTATAATACTAATCTTTTTCATCCAACTTCTAAAGTTGTCATGCCAGTCTGCAGTGTATTTTAGGATATACACAATATCCAGTAATATACTGGTCAGGGAGAAGATGGATTCTTCCTTCCTGTGGTGCTTGTATTTGTTGTGAAATCTGTATATTATTCCCAGACTAAAAATAAAAGACCTTGTAAAGCTTCTGGCTGAGGGTGTTACAGCTCATTTACATTGTCATCCTTCAAAAATTTCAAAATGACCAAATTAGTTCCAAAGAGGCTGTCAGACCCAGAACAAGAGGACCTAATATTCAAGGTGGAGAGACAGTAAGGTTTAACAAAATATTTTTTTAATATGTAGCAGAAGAAAACCAAGACGGTGTCTAAGGCAGGAACCTCTGGACTTAAAGTTCAGTCCGTTCCCAGAGGATGAGATTGGTTCCAGCTTGACGGCTGCCAACAAGACACGGCATGCGCCGCCCAGAGAGTCCCAGATGGTGTAGTCCTGGAGGTCAGATGAAAGGCAGGAGATCAGACCTGAGTAGAAAGAAGTAAGGCAGGATAATCCAGAGAGCAGAGCCAAAGCCGGTGTCGAGAAGTTGCACAGGAGTCAGGATCAGGAGATCAGAGAACTTAAGAGGTACCGAAGGGAAATCCAGGTCAGAGTCAGAAATCAGTTCCAGGTTCGGTACAAAGGTAGAATCCAGCAGAAGTCCGAGGACAGGTCAGGCAACCAGATCAGAACAGGGACAGACACGTTCAGAGGTCCAGAGGCAGAACTGGTCAGGCTCAGGTAATCAAAAACAGTCAGGTATTCTAGATAACTCTCACCACAAACTTGAATAATCTGGTACTAATGATTGGTCCAAAGGCTGGTTATATAGAGGCTGAAGCAGGTGGATCAGATGAACGGTAATGGGAACTGGGCAGAGCTAGGCATGTGAATGAAATTAGTAATCAGGCCAGTTATCATCACCAAGATCATGACAGAGGCTTAAGGTCAACGGAGTTTATGTCATGGAGACACCATAATTAATCTCTGGTCTCAGTCTCGTAGAAAATTAGCTGTGCAGAGTGGAGATGTTGCATGTAACCAATGAGGTTTACAAAGTTGACTGAGTTACACCTTTGGGAGGTGTTTGCAAATATACTAGCACACTGCAGCGAAAGGTTTCAGGAGGATTCCCAAAATAGTGGACCCAAGTCATCCATTTAAAAAGGGTAGTCAACAAAAACCCAGCAAATGCAACTACTGTACGTTTCTAACTTTGTCAAAAAAAAAAAACACAATCAAATAAATAAAAACAAAAGCTACTGCATTTTTTTTTTGTCTATTTATCTGTTATATGACAAACCTGATTAAATAAAGAGTAATAAACAGAGCTAGTCTCTCAAATTGGTGTGCTACTGTTTCGTCAGTCAGAAGGGGAAAAAAGTTTCTTTGTGTACATTATATATAAGTGTATGATTTTCACTATGTACATGTCTCTTACAATACTGTATTTGAGGGAATAAATTACAAATGTCTGGATTAAAGTGTGTTGTTTGGCAGAAATAACCCAACAAACCTCTAACAACTGTGAGCCAGCCAAGTGGTCAGCGTGATAGGAGACTGGAGAAATTTCTCACCTCTATGGAATAGTCTGCTAGACTGAAAACAAACCCCTCCCAACATTCAGCAACTGCTTGCCTTCCTTTTCAAGACTTAGCAGAGGAGAAACCAGACCCGTGGTATTTGGGCTGGAAAGCGGACTCTGCCAAGTCCCACCCTGACAGACTCAAATACGGAGGTGGGGGAATCAGACAGTGTGAGGCAGAGGAACGTGACAAAGCACTTGTGTTCACTACAGTGTGCAAAGCAATTTTCCACTTGAGTCTTGACAGCAAGACCACAAACAGCCCAGCCAGCTTTTATCACATGAAAGACCGCTGCTCGGCTTTTACCCAACTATTCCAGAGATGCAGGCTTGCCCTTCTCTGAAAAGATGGAGAAATGATTTGTTGTGGTTCTTATCATCATCACCATCATCACTGCCTAGATCCTTAATTTCTGGAAGCTGGCTTTAGAGAGGCTCCAGAGGGATGGGCTTGCAACATACAAGCAAGGAGGAGATAACAAGTATTTGCATACTGCTAGACAGAGATGGAAAGGCAGCACCAACGAGTTAGAGGAGGAGGCAGCTATCTTCCTCTCACAGGCCTTAGGGGTTTTGATCTGAGACTTCCTCCTCCCGTACCCCCTTTCAGTCAGCCCATCCTCTCATCAATCTGTGATCCTGTAATTTCATTCAGTCACCAATTTAAGAAATATTCTTTCCACTAGATCTACATAAATAGATGGTCATAATAACACAGTATATATTCCAATTCACAAAGACATCATTTCGGAGCAATTTGCAAACCAACAAGTTCCAGTTTATATCCAATGATGTCAACCCCAATTCTGCCTAAATAAAAACAAAAGGTGAATCCAGTTAATTTCATATCAGTTTACTTTCACATTGAGATTCTAATCCAGTTACATACCACCAAATTAAATCCAGATTAGGTTACTGTCATATGTAGT
>NW_015150607.1:1008007-1019302 GCF_000732505.1 Cyprinodon variegatus
TACACAATCCACGCCCACACTTCCCCCTTTAACGTTCTCATGGTGGTCTCAACAACGTCCGCAGTAAGGTTAATGACCATGTCAATCTGGCAGAGGAAGATTATGAACGTGTGAGTCACAAACCTGGTCTTATAGTTCAATGTCCAGATGTAGATTTCAGCAGGACAGTTGCTGACAAGACGCGACGAATGCTTTCCAGAGAGTCATAGACGTTGAAGCCCCGGAGACTGGAATACAGGCAGGAGATCAGATCCGAGACGAAGGAAGGAAGGATAATCCAGAGGTCGAAGCCAAAGCCAGTGTCAAGGAGGTTCATAGCAGTCCGGGCAATGAGATCAGGGATCCGAAGAGGTACCCAAGGGAAATCCAGATCGGTGTCAGGAAGCAGTTCTGGGTTAAGTAAACGGACAGAATTCAGCAGGAGTCCAAAGACAGGTCAGGTAAACAGATCAGAACTGGAATGGGCAGGCTCAGGGGTCCCTAAGGCAGAACGGGTCAGTATCAAGCAATCAGAAGCGGAAGTTACGCTAGAAGACTCTCACCAACCGCTTGAAATAATTAACATGATGACTTGATGAGATGACCGGAGTCTGGTGTGCTATTGCTTGTTTGGAAAGAAAACCTGCTGCCACACGGCCCTTTCTGGAACCAGTTTGACACCCCTGAGCTAAGAGATTAATTTGAAAAACAAAAAAAATATGATAATCTGGGGAAGCAGCACACCTATCTTTAGGATTTAATAATAGTTGTGTTTATGCTACATCAACTCATTTGTTTCCTAATCTTTCATGAGTTGTTTTAATTTGTAATAAACTGAATAAAGCCTTATCCATTTTTTGCCTGTATTAAACATCAAATATCTATACCCATAATTTGATAATATCAGTTGAATTGAATATGTACCATGGATTGTTTTATTATATATGTGTGTTTCTTTAGATCCAAGCCCCCTGCTATCTTTTCCTTTTTGCTGCATCTGAGTTATGCGCATTGACATCTTCTGTTTAACACCTGTTATGACGGGGATGGCGCAGCCAGGTCTGGTGGGTTGGTCTCTCCAACACTGGACCCAATTCAGTACATAGGTCCAAGAGCAGTGCTTTATGGGGTCTGATGGGCTTGTAACCAGTCCAAATTCATAATCCCCATGTCACTCTCCGAGGGCGGCACTGCGTTAGAAGGAGGTGAGGCAATGCAACAAGACTTGGTGGAATATGTTTTATTGGTGCTGCAGTTCACCAATACACCGACACCCATTTTCCTCACTGCCAAGCACAGCAGCTTGCTTTAGCTTTTGGCCACTCCCACTCCACACCAGGTGAAGGGGTGACAAAANGCTGTGAGATGGGCACGCATGGAGTCACAGATTAACAGCGATGGTGATTCGTGGTGTCCTTACATACACCTCCCTCAGCCACTCTTTCATCATCTCCTCAATGAGGAGATGAGGAATTCTGCATAAAGCAGAACTTTATGCAGAACTCCTCATGGTGGTCTCAACAACGTCCGCAGTAACATCACACATAGGGCGCACCGCACTATAGGGTGCGCCGCACTATAGGGCGCACCGCACTATAGGGTGCGCCGCACAGTTTGAGGGGGAAAAAAAGACGTTTTTATGCGCCTTATAGTTGTGAAAATACAGTAGGCTAATCCAAGATTAGAAAGAGAAGGTGGATGATAGATGTTTTATTTTCTTACCTTAATAAAAGGTTAATAGTCATTTTAGTTTCCATTTTTACGAATCCCTTAGTTGTGAGAAACATTGTGCATAGCTGTCAATATGCATATCGTACTGTATAAGGTCTATGAACCTTTTGTTTCTAAAAGTCAACTAATTGTTTATTATATCAAAGCTCAGAAGAGAGGACCAGGTATTCAGGCAAGCAGACAGTAGGATATCTCAAAAAGCATTTATTTAAAATGACGGATCTGGAGTGAACAGCGAGGGCATCTAAAGCAGGAACCTCTGCATGAAGAAAACAAAGGTTAATGACCATGTCAATCTGGCAGAGGAAGATTATGAACGTGTGAGTCACAAACCTGGTCTTATAGTTCAATGTCCAGATGTAGATTTCAGCAGGACAGTTGCTGACAAGACGCGACGAACCCTGTCCAGAGAGTCATAGACGTTGTATGACTCACGAAGTTGATCTTAGGGGAAAGGAATTTGAATGTGAGGAAACGATTTTAAAAAAGGTGCGTACTAAATTTAAGCTGCCTTTTTAAATTATTTGTGTCATATTTGTTTAGCAGTGTTGTCCTAGTGCTTAGAGCAGTGCACTTGTGCTCTGAGAAGGTTGCAAGAACCCGGTGGGATCCCCATGGCCTCCACTCTGGGTTCCTGAGCAAGAACCCTTAACCCCACACTGCTCCCCAGGCGCCACACAATGGCAGCCCATTGAACCCCAAAGGGATGGGTTAAATGCAGAGAGGGAATTTCCCCATTGTGGTACAATAAAAAGAATTTACATTACACACCACACTGCGGTTTTAGTCTGGTTTCAGTTTCTCTTAGTCATCATTTGCGTTGCTAATTTTCCCTGTCTTCAAAGTGTGGAGAGAAGGACCGCATATTTTCACGCCAAGTTTGTTTTGTCCTAAATCACAACTTTTGCATGGAAGTTGGAATACGCAAGTTTCAGGCATGCAGAAAATGGTGCCTATATAAATAAGATCCAGCGTTGTTTACATACAGGGAAGAAATAAATGGAACCAGATGAAGGATTATCTGTTGAATCTGAGGGCTGAATGAACCTGAATGATTGATGACAAAACCAAAAATGGGTGTTGTTATGATGTGGAGGTAGTTTGATGACCCATTTACCGGCTGTCGCAGGTTTGAGTGCCAGTACTGCTGACCTTCACCAAATGTCTCTCCCCTATCTTGTAACCCACTTTCCTGTCTACATACTTTAAAAATTAACAAAATAAAGGCCACTAGAGCATAAAATAAAAAAACAAGAAGACTTGTAGAAAGATTGGCATTACAAAAGAAGAAGCAGTATAACGGCAGTGGCGCCCGTTTTAAAGAAAACTGTTTGGTTCCTCATAAACTGCAACATGTTCAAGGATATTCATCCAGTAACTGAGTTTATTTAGCAAGTGAACCGTTTTAGGCAGTTCTGTATCAGAAAGAGCTTTAATGTCCTTAACCATCTAAAATTACTAACCATCTGGTGCGGTCCGGTTTCTCTACAACTCATTTAATCATTTTATCTTAAAAATTTTTTACCTTTTGAACCTCCTTTCCTATACCATTTTGATGGAAGTGTTCCACACTGGCTCAGTGTGGTTTCCTCACAGTCAA
The DNA here is from genome assembly GCF_000732505.1 of Cyprinodon variegatus. NCBI lineage: Eukaryota > Metazoa > Chordata > Actinopteri > Cyprinodontiformes > Cyprinodontidae > Cyprinodon > Cyprinodon variegatus. The sequence goes on from NW_015150607.1 coordinate 1,011,318, forward strand.
TATAAAGAAAATAAATGAAAATTAAATGGATATTTAATTAGATCAAACCTGGCAGCTCTGTCTTCTACAGCCAGACTAAATCCAAAGTGGGTGTGCGTGCTGATCGTGTCTGGGCCCTTCGTTGGCTTTCAAACAGCCTCAGTAAACAGAATTTTTCTTGTAAATGAAACACAGCTCGACTGCTGAGTACAAAGAACTTCTCTAAACATGTTGTCCAATAAAGTAAAGCTTTTAGTCTGATGGTTCTGATAATTTGCACTCATGTTTTTTTTCGTGGATGTATACAGTTCAGCTCATTTTTGAAGGCAGGACACATAAACACATGCAGAGAAACAAAGATCAGCTTTAGGCTTCTCTCTATTACTCACACATCCTCTCTCTCCTCTATCTGTTGCTCCCCTCTGGTTTCTCTCCTCCTCTGTCCAGTCTCCTTCTCGATATAGTGACAGCTATAATGAATGAATAGACTCTTTATTGAGTGGCCTGCAGCCCTCACCTCTTTAGTGTATTGAGAGGGTGTCTGACTTTCTTTAGACTGTCTATTAACCTGGGCTGTGTTTTCAGGCTGGTGGAAAGCAGAAGCAGGAACACAAATACAATGATTTCACTCTGCTTTATGTGTCCAGAGAGGTGTGTGTTTTTTGTTTAAGGGTATTTCTAACCTTTTTATAAATGGAAAAATTTAAAACAGCGTAAACAAACAACGTAACAAATAAAATTGAGGTGCTAGTAAACCTGTAGTTATTCAATTAGATTGTTTTTAGGTTTGCTGCTAAGAAATCAGGTAGATCCAACAATCATATCTATTTTCTGTTAAAACATTATATCGTTAAAGCTTCTGTTAAATGGAGTGTAGGGCTTTTGCAGCTGTTTTTTGATAGAACTTTCATGTAAAGCTTGGGGGGGGGCATATATCCCGTTCATGAGACGATCTAAGATGGAGCACACCAGAAACCCATTTTTCTCTTCTTACTTTTTTTCTCATTCTTATATGCATAAAAACTTATTTCATTTTCTTACACTTAAATAAACCTGACTGTATCTAAAGTTACTTAAAAAGAGATATTTACATATTCATAAAAGGATATTTTTAACAAATTTCAAACAGGAAGCATAGCTAAACTTTTCCAGGTATAGATTAGTAAGGATTATTTGGGAAAATAGGAAGTTATTATGGATACTTTTGACAAATTTAAAAAAAGAGTAATTAAGCTTAAGCACCTTCCCCGAAGCCAATCATCTTGCTAGATGATCCCCTTCATTTAGCTCCTGGCCCAGCTTCTCTCTCCCATACACAAGCGAACTTTCACCAACCTCCACCCCATCTCCTCCCTCTTTCTAAGTCTTACTCATCCTTTGGCTTATTCCATAACAATGTGGGGCCAATCAACCTTATTTCATTTATGTCTTCAGCCTTTTCTGTCTTCTTCAACCCCAGTCGGCCTTGGCAGACTGTCGCTCACACTGAGCCTGGTTCTGCTGAAGGTTTCTTCCTGTTAAAAGTGAGTTTTCCTCTCCACTGTCGCTACATGCATATGCAGTGCGAGGGATTGCAGAGAGTCGAAGAGTCCTCCCAATCAGCTGGTTTTCCTTAGATAGAATATTTTGAAGATTATGATTGCCTTGCCTGTTTAAATGAATTTAATATTTTCTAATAGAAACTTTTCTATGTCTGAGTTTCCCCAGGTTGAAATACAAGTTTATAAGTATTTGGTAAAATTACCTTGAAAATCTTCCAACTTTGCAGGTGAGAACTGTTGTGGTGTTTTAATACTCTGAAACCTCCTGAAAAAATACTTATTTTGATTACAGTTTATCTTTAAATCTTCCTGCAGTCTTCCTTAAGGCTTCTGAAATATTTACACGGACACAGCCTACAGTACTGCTTATTCCTTATCAATGAATACTCTTGTATTTAAGGAAACAGTAGCTTTTAAGGGGTAAAAAACAGTGTACACATTCTAACTTCCCAAAGGATGCTGTCTCTTTACCCCACTCAATCTTTTTCCATGTGGTGTTACTAAATCAAGTCTTTTTTTTTTTTTTATCTCTGCAGCAGTTCTTTTTACTGACAGCACTTTATATCAAATGTCTTTGGGGAAAGATTGATTCCCCTCACACTGAGCTCTCTATGTGATTTCCAGAGTGAAAGATAAGATTTAATATAATTCATGGGTCTGGATTTGGTGGTATTCTTATAGAAAACAAAAAAAGTCTGCATCATCAATACTGCCAATATAGACTGAAATACATATGTTGTAAAAAAAAAAAAAAAAAAAAACTTGAGCCATGATGTCACAAAACTTCATGTCATTGGAAATATTTCTACTTTTATAAAATGTTTTAAATGTTTGAGCAAGATTTAAAGACATGTTCACATTTCTTCTAGTCTTAATTGGAAAAAACATGCTATTTAGAATGAATTGACCTAAAATGAAGCCTGCTTTTATGGCAAATTGCTAAACCATCTACTCAAGTTGTCAAGGACATAACAGCTTCTGGCTTTAATTTAGAATTAAATATATTTTGTTGAAAATAAGTTTTTTTGTTAATCATTTGTGGTCTTCTTGTAAAATATCTCCGTTACATAGATTGTCAAACCCATGTGTGTTCTTGTTTTGTTTAAATATTTCTTTAATATTTTTTATATTTTTCCGTCACTTAAAAAAAATCTCTGTTAATTTAAGGAACAGTTGGACCTTAATGTGTACAAGCATCAAAAATAATTTTTTTGCTGCTTCTATCGCATACGGTCTGAACATAGCATAATACTTCTGGACTTTTTTTGAGTCCGATGCTGAAGGTGTAAATAGTCACTGCTGCCTATCTCTGGTTTAGGGGGCAACTGCTTGTTCCTGCAAATAATGTTAAAGAATCTTTAAAAAAATTCCTGCATCCGGATTTTGATGTGAATCATCAACAAAATTTTATGGATCGTTCTTGAGGTGCACTTTTAGTAAAAGTTCATTAAAATCGAGTCATAACTTTTCAAGTTAACCTGTACACAGACAGACAGACAGACAGACAGACAGACAGACAGACAGACAGACAAAGACACAAATTTGACTAAAAGCATGACCTATAAGCAAAACAACAAAAACTCCTGTGTGTAAATTTTATCCATTCCAAATGATATCTTATTTATTTATCTTTTTGTTTGTATGTACAGGTTTTATTTACACTGGAGATGTGGTTCATCGGATGCTCACAGCAACACAGTACATCGCTCCCCTGATGGCCAACTTTGACCCAAGTGTCTCAAGAAACTCTACTGTTATTTACTTTGACAATGGTGAGCTTTTGTGTTATCTTTTTCAATTAATTTTAATGAGGATACAACTGCAGTTCTCTGTTATCTTTCTAATATTAATTAATCTCAAACTGAGAAAAATAAAATAATTAATCAGCACTATTCCTTATCATTGCAAACATGAATTCATCAGATTATGTGTCTCGTTTTTGTTGTTCTTCTGTTCTGAATATTACATATAATCTGGGATGGGGGGATTCAAGGTTTTCTGTTTTGGTTTCCTGCTTTGCGATGAGGATGGAGATGATAGCGTGAAGGAATCAACTCTATTGCTGTGTTGTAGGTTTTTGAAAACCCTAACTGGGCGTTTGTCAAATTAGCAAGGAAATCCAAAACATGCACAACAGATCATAAAGGCTTGATTTAACGCAAAAACATCGCCATCCCATATGTTGCTGGAGTCTTTGAAAACTCAAGAGAATTTTCTCCAAACACAAATTCCCAGTACATTTCAGACTAAACAAGACCCTTAGATCGAGGCTGGGGCATCCTTAGAACAAAACCCCCAAACCTAAGATGAACAGATTGGTGTATAGAGTTCATTGCAGTGTTGAATGCTCTGATCTTCATAAAGTAAAGTCTGAAAACATAAGTGAAAATTGTCTTTAAATAAGTGTAATTTTCATTGATTTGATCAGGTATATCAGAAATGTTCTCAACTCAATAAGATGATTTGCATTTGAAAAAATAGAAAACACCTCAGTTATCACTTATTTTACTATATTTTCACTTGTTTTTTTTTTTTTATCTGTTTTGTAATGTAACTCTACACACTATGGCTACATGATATTAGAAATCTTGAATTTAGGATACAGTTGGTATATATGGCAATGAAGATGTTGTCAATGTCAGTTGTATTTTAATAGCTACATATGTTGACCAAAGGGCTTCACATAAAAGTAAAAAAACAAGTACAATCAGAGGACCGCCATAGAATCAGCATATACAATAAAATAGGATAAACAGAAAACTATAATATAGAAACATCAGATGATAACATGGAGAAATCACAACCTGATAGGACTCAACCAAATATGAGTTGTAATATACTCCTGGTTTCCTCTCTCTCATCTTTGCTTCCTACACTCTGGAAACTTTAGTCATTTGTCATCAGAGTGTGCAGAAAGTATCTGCTGCCATTGCACTCTATTCACCTGGACAGACATTACATTACACTGCAAAAATGTAATCCCATAGCTTGAAATAAATCATCTAAAAATGACCAGACTTGAAACAATCCTCTGCACACACTGATATATACCTATGTCTACCTATGTCTTGGATCATCCTGGATCTGAATTAGTAGTAACCTGGAAAGCCAGATTGATAATGTGTACTTTAATACTATGCTCAAGTATTAATGTGGGATTGCTTCTGCCAAATCAGTTCGCAAAAATGATTGCTATTCAGCAAAACCTTTTGATCTGATTGCCTGCAGTGACAGCTTGTGCTGGCCTTCCAAAGTTTGGATTTACAACAGTCTAAACATTTCCGCTTTTACTATTCTTCAATAATTAAATCCTTGATTCTAACCAATCAGATGGGATAGCAGCAGCTATGCATATGTCCTCCCGCACTGCCATGTATATTTTGGTTTAGCTGTGGGGTTGGCAGCTCTTGCTTTCATGACACCTTTATTGACCAGCCTGTTTTTTTGGGGTCAGGCTCAAATGATTTAAGCTGGAGTGATACAATATGGTTTCTTGTGTGTATGTGAACTCACAAATACAGAGATAATTCAGCTTGCAGGGGAGGTTATAATTGCAGTGGTTTTTACAAAGTTTTAACTTCATGGTGATGCATGCCCTTTCTTTGGTCTGTCAGATAAAATGCCAATTAAATACTATGAACTTTGTTGTTCTAAATTGACTAAATGGGATGAATTTAAATGGTAATGAATATGTTTGCAAGCCAGAGCCTCCCTATCTTTCCTATTCTGTGTATTGTCAGTCTCATCCATCACTTTTCTCATCACTGTCTCACTCTCTGTAGCCGACTGACAGACCAACTTTGTGACCTTTTTCAGAGAAGCTCATCAGACTTTAACGACAACACAGCCGATCGATCAGCAGCGTAGCCTGCTGTCTATCAGTCAGCATTCTGCCAATGAAAAAAACAGGAACGACACAATCCACTGTGCCTTCATTAAAAATGTAAAGACAAGTTTGATGAAGCGTTCACAGTAGAGACGAGCTGTTTGTTCACAAACAAAGCTGTGTGCGGTTTGTGTGAAAATGAACGACTCCAGGAAGCCTGGCTGTCTGATGATCTGCTTTGTTGCTTTTTTGTTGATTAGAATTCTAAAAAAAGATGAAATATGACAGGCGAAGACGTGACTCTCACATGCTCCTGTCTTGGTTAACAAGTCCTGTTTTAACCGTCTAACAAATTCCCCTAATGAGCTTTTGTAATTATTTATTAAACATTTTAATTACATTTATTTGATTGTTCATAATGCACATTTAAAACAATGACAAACATATTTAGCCTTAATTATTATGCTTAGGACTGCCTCTTATCCATTAGTCTGACATTTTGCTATGAAAAAGTTTGAGAATAATACCTTGTAATAATGAAACTCCAGTCACACATAATTACAGTCTCTGTTTCCATTTCTTTGGGATTCTTTTTTTTTCTTCAGTTTTGTGCTTGATGACTCACTACCAACGCTCAGCTACACTTCACACATCTGTGCCGGATCAGACACTTATATTTCAAAAGTAAAGTGAAAAAAAAAAGTTTTTAAGAGTTGGATCAAAATCTTCTGAATTCTTTTAAAAGATGTAAAAACATATATCTTTTCTGAATCAACCAAAGTCTCTTGATTATTGTTGGTAACCTTGGCCATATAATACAATTCCTTAACCCATACCTCGCTTCCCCTTCTCATTGGCCATCTTTTCATTGCCATTATGGTACTTTGGTTATCCCAGATGCCACTGTTTGCACCTGCATGCTTGATAAGAGATTCTACCCCCTTAATAATTATTAATGAATCTCCCAGTTCCATGGTTTTTATTATTTATTTTATTTTTTCAGCGCTAGTGGCTCATGTTTTTGAAAGTAAGCTATGAGGGGGGAGAGACATGCGGCATAGAACCACAGATGGGATTCGAACCCAGGTCGGCCATGTCGTGGACTAAGGCCTTTCGTACATTGGCCGTGCGCGCTAACCACTGCGGTCATGGTTTCATTAAACAACTTGTTTATAGATGAGCAGGTGTTTCCTTCTCAGATCCTCCAAACTCATAAAGAACAAGGTACAATTCTGCCTGATTTGCATGTAATGGCTCAATTAAAATTCTAAAATTCTAATTCAAAAATACTTTATTAACCCCAAATAAAAATTAAATGTTGCAGTAACTGTCTGCCTCTTACTGAAGACACCTGTTTAACAGTCTGCTGATAAGGATGTTCACTGTTGTTCAGAATGTTCTTCACTTTATGAAAAATTGTCTCTAGTGTTATGGTTCTGCATGGGACAATCAAGGGTGTTTTTGAAAAATAGTCCTCTGTTAGATTTTTGCCCCATTGACAGAGATTGTCATGGATTACTCACTGAAAGTTGCACTTACAGAAATCAATTTTGTAAAAATAGAAACAGCAGCCAAAACTCCAGACCCAATTTAGATATAGAAGAAAAGCTTCCCCTCCTTTGTTTTTAAAGGTGCTTAAGGAAGTTATAAAATATGTGGGGTGTATTTTGTTTTTATTTTTCATTTTTGCTTTGTTGAAAACAAACTTGATCTTGTTGTGTTTTTACATTTGAGATAATACTAAAATCATTGTTAACATATTGCATCTCAGAACAGTTTAATTATACTCTGATGCATGAAAATCGGAAACAGAGACCTGATTTCTTTTGATCATAATTACATTTCTCTACTTTCTTTTTCCTACATTCAATCTTCTAACACTTGGGTCACAGTGTTCTGAAAATATGTCATCTGTCTACTCATGAAACATGTGCTCAGGCAAGTCATCCATAAATTTCTTACAGAAGCTCATGTGCAACCGGTCGCCATCTCCTAGCTGTCAGCAAAGAAGCTGGATCTCATATTTACTTGAATGGAAGTGTTCTGTGTGTGTAAAGGAAAAATTGATTGGCTGCTGTGTAAACAAACTTTTATTACCCTGGCAGAGAGCCCAATGGCTTTCACATCAATAGGTTCTCCAAAGTCCACAGTAAATCAACCTGATGTTAAAAGTAATGCAAGGTCCATTCTGTGGAGGCCAGAGTTGAAGGCTTTTTTACAGAATTATTCCTTGATTTATTCCCCCCTGCAGTCTGGATTCCGTTGGACTTCTGAGTTTTTTAACAGTCCACTGTCTTCTTTATAATCTTCTGAATCTTTTTTTAAACTTAATTCATGTGTTAAAAATATTATAAATTCCTCTCTGTGCTGTAAGAACATTGATTATTTAGATTTCCAATTCCTTCTGTTGATCAAATCATTTTTTACCTACTTAGACTGAAAAAAATGTTATTTAACTTTAAGGTAACATACAGCATATGAGCAAAATGCATACCTGTTCTAAACCTGCATAGATTTCCTTCTGACACCTGGCAAACACCCGAATGAAGAAAAAAATGCAACAAAAAAAACTAACTACCGGTAACAAAAAAAAAAAAATCAAATTCTTGAGGATAAAACATAATGCATTGATCCAGGCA